>NC_138988.1:32745693-32934300 GCF_964341445.2 Mesoplodon mirus | reverse complement strand
AATTCCTACTGCATAAGGTTATTTTAAGGATTGAGTTAATACATATAAAGCTCTAGAAAGTACTAGGTAGACAATAATCAATTATATCAATCAGGATAGGCTAGAGTATGCTGTGACAACAGCACAAAAACCCACATTCTGAAAGATGAAACCCACCTGACATGCTGATGGCATGGAATCAAAATTCTTAGAGCTCACAGAGGCCTTAAAGATTAGCTTAACTTGATTTTACAAATGAGAAAAATCAGATCCACACAGGTTAAATGACAGGTCCAAGAGCACACAAACACACTGCTAAAGCCAGAATCTTTCTGGGATCTTGGACTCCATCCTGGTATGTATTCTAATAACCCTAAGAGTAGCCCAAAAGGGGCAGCTCTCCACTTTGACAGCTTAGGAAATAGCAGTGGTGTCTCATATGGATGAGAGAGAACCTAGATCATTTCCTATCTCTCATTAGGATAAGTGATAACCTAAATCATTTCCCCTCTGCATTACTGGTCCCATCAAATAGTTAAACAGCATGGGACACTCCAAGGATAATTTACTGAGACCTCCTTTCTAAGTCCCTGCAATTAGTAATAGCTACTGAGTAGCTATTAGAAGACAAGCTCAATTTTAAAAAATTCTCTCTAAAAGATCAAGTACAAGTGAAAACTCTGGCAAAGCCAAAGCACTTTCTCTAAGGGTCAAAAGATTTTTAAAAAATTTTTTTAAAGATGCACAGGTTTCAATCTCCCTGCTTCCTTGATTATTCAATTCCTTGGAATTGAATTGTCTCCCACTTCTCAACGACGAAAGCACATTTCTTTTAAGGTAGCCACTTAAACTTCACTGGATCAATAATCAAGAGCATTCATTTCAGTTTGTTACCTACATCAGGTACCTACAAACCCACAACTTGCAAGGATGTGTCCAGGAGCCATCTCTTTGGAATCTCCTGGTCATCACTGTGGTCTCAACTTCCCAAAGCCTCAACCACCCCTTCTGTTGCTTCCATTCCACTGCGTATTAGGAGAGAGAAGCCCTTACAATGTCCACCTGCATCGGAAGGGGACATCACCAGGTGATCCAACCTCATGCCTGGGTCCCAATCAAAATTCTATCCACTTGGCACTTATGGCACAGGTGAAACAGGTGGCAAAACAGCTAATTCCCTTCAAGCACAAAAGTGAGTCTTTGGTTGGATGAATATTCAGAAAGCTTTTTACTCCCCACCCTGATTGATTGTGGGATCATTCTCCAGTTGTCCTCAAACAATCAAAGCCGAAAAGGCAAACTCCATTATCCACAGCTGACCACTGAGGACATGACAGAAGAAAGCAAAAGCAGCTGTGACAACAGGCATCCAGGCTCCTCTCTGCAGTCACTCTGTTAGGAGTGAGAACAGAATGCATCATATTTATCCTGATACCTGGCCTTTAACCAGTTCTTTTTCATCTTTTCCCCCCCACAATTAATTACATACTTTGAACTTTGTCCTGGAAAAGGTTTAACCCCATCTCCAGTCCACAGAAGAAAAAAAGTTTACAATCATTGCTCTGTTAAAACACAGTTAAACAGAATGGGAGCTTAAGAGATGAGTCCATCCAATTGATTCCAAGTCTCAGACAATAAAGGAGGTCATAAGGACTTCTGTTTCTGGTGTTATGGCAGGCTAATTTTTCTGATAGGACCTCCTAGTACTCAATGGTCAGATAAAGGCAAATATACCTTTCAAAGCATTGCTGTGCTCACAAAAAAGCAAGGGAAACCTCCAAGAAAGAAAGAGAGAGAAAGTGAGTACCTCAAGGGCAGATTCTGGGCCAGATTTGTATCATACCCCCTACTCTAGCACATAATAGGTACCCAATAAATAGCGAGTAAAATATGGATAGGAAGATGAAGACCAGAAAGGAAACTGTTCACCCAAAGGTCAGCACAGGGAAACAATGTGATGGAGAACGGCTTCCATTCTTTGCTTTGCTGTTGTTAGCCTGGGGGTGGGGGGAGAGTTGCGGAGGGAGGGGAGAGTAGGAAGAGTATCCTTGGCCTCAGATTACTCTGTCCTGTTCTCTCCCCCAAAACTCAAAATTCCTCACGTCCACCAGCCCACTCATCTGACAATACTGCTCCAAAGCTGCCAGAACTATGTCCACTTCACAAGAGAATAAATTGAACTGGCTTAAGGGATTCTACTGCAATCACACATCGTTAGCAAACATGGTCCAGGGTCTAAAATAGACATTTCCTCCAGCCAATTCTAAAGTCTCTCCTGCGCTAAAAATACTATAGAACTTCATTTTACACAACTCTTATAGGCTTCCATAGTCACTTAATTTTGAAAAAAGGAGAACAATGAAAATATAAGAAACCAAGCCATACTTGAGTTTATATGGAAAAGGGGGGGAAATATCCTTTGCTTTAGCCAACATTTAGGAGACTGACTTCCAATAGCTACTGGAGTCAGAATCTAATCCAGATATCAGAATGTCTAAAACACAAAAAAGGTAAATAGAATGAAAATATAATTATATATGTATGATGTGCATGGAACACACAATTATTTAAGTAGGGACTAGCCAGATGTTTAGAATCTACTGTGTCTTATCCCCAAACATGGAAAATATGAGTTCCTGGCAGATTTGAAAAAATTTGTGACCTTAAGCTCTTTTCCACACTATGGGGAAAAAACAAAAAATGATAAAGTTTTGTACTACAAAGCAGTTTAGGGTTTCATTGCTATGAAAACCATCTCTGAGCTTGATAAAAATATGAATTGGCTTATATCCAAAAGTCTTGAACTTTTTAAAAATAAATCCATACTCCTTCTCAAGCAAGGGCTTAACATACTCTTTCAAAGAAAAGAGAATCTCTTTGCAGACAACTTGGCCTGCTCTACTTCTCCTATGACTTTATTTTCCTATTTATCATTTTCCAGCTTGTCTCAAATCAAATATTAAGGGCAGGTTCTCTGATTCCTTTTTCCATAATCCTGCGTGCAGGATGTGCAGCATTCCTCGTGGCTTCAAACCTTCCATGGGCTTGTCATGTGTGTGAAAAGACACACAGCAGGCATTGGCTAAAAACATGTGGCCCCAGTGGACTGTTCAAGAGTTGCTCTGCTGAGAAAAGTATTAAAAATTATTATGTAAACATATGGTCTAGGCTTTCTCCTTTAGGGTAGAATAGGCACATAGCTAATAGAGAATATTGATAGGTGAGATTTTTTTAAAGCACCAAAGCACCAGTATCCTGAGATCTTCACACAGATGCACTATCCGTGATAACTGCAGAATCCACCTTGGTTGATAATATGTGACATTTTGCCAAAATTCATAATACTAAGTATACATGCGAAAGCCCTCTTGGCAGTTGCTTTTGTAAGCAAGAAGGAGTTCTGGTTTTCATTACAGACCAATACTATAAGGTGGCACAGTACTGGAATACTGTACTGAGCTGAGAGTTAAGGACTTAAGTTCTAATTCCAGCTTTGCTACTAACCAATTACATGATCTGGATAAAATCACCAACCTTGTCTGGGCTTCCAAGAGCAGTGGTGATGAGCAGGGTTTTGAATCCTGTAGCTACCTATGACAGCCTATGTCACCTTGGACAAATTATTTAAGTACTGTGAGCATCAAATTATTCATCCATAAACAGGAAATAATCCTCATAACTAACTTACAGAATGTGCACAAAGACAACATGAGATGCTCATCAAAGTGAACAAGTTCCCATAAAGCATGAAGCACAGGGCCTGGCACATAATGAGTGCTCAATAAATGTTCACTGCTATCATTGCTGTTGAGACAGTGGTCCAGAATTAAAATGTGTCTCCTTCTTCCTCTCATTGAAAAGAAACAAATAAACATAAATTTTTGACCATCAAATACATGCAACAGTGGGAAACAAAATGCTAAGTACTTTAGCATTTTTTAAATAAGGGAAAACAGGAAACAGTTGTTTTAAGACCAACTCAGATATGGATAGAACTGATTTCCTATTAACTTGTCTATAAATAACTCTTTAAGCGGCTCTAGGGAATACCGATTTGTTTTGAAGGTCAGGGTTCTTTCCCTACTATTATCTAGTAATATATAAGCAGCTAAAACACAGTGGCATCCCCTGATGTTGACACTGCTCAACCTGTTACAGGTAAAAAAAAAAAAAAGATACAAATTTAAGAAATACTGATATTTTTTAAATGTGTTTAGAGAAGCAACCCCAAACATGCAATCATAAAAATGATGGTTAAAATTGGAACTTTTCCAATTATTAATAGTCACAGCCACATGCAGTTAGAGGATAGTTCTTTCATTTTAATTGCTTAGCAAATCTTCAGTGTAAATAACATTTTAAAATCTTTACTGCAATTTCCTTCCCCATCACCTCCTCTTCACCCCCCAACATGTTCACTTAACAAAACTGCTTACCACCTAAGTATTTCTAAAAAAAGTAAGAGGACCTAAATTAATATCATTGTAAATAGCTGGGTGGCAAGCATTGAACTACTAATTTTTCCCTACTCTGACCACATGGTTTGCTCAGTCCAACTCTAATCCTTGTTATTCAACTTTTCATGAGGAGAGATTCTTCCTAAAGTACTCTCCTGCTTCTCTCTGCTTCTTGAGTCACTCCACCCCTGGGAAGGGGGGATAACTGACCTCCATGCTACTCAAAATGTGACGCTTGGACCAGCAATATCAGCATCACCTGGGATCTTGTAAGAAAGGTGGAATCTCTGGGCGGGGGTGTGTGTGATGAATTAGGAGATTGGGATTGACACGTATACACTGATGTGTATAAAATGGATGACTAATAAGAACCTGCTGTATAAAAAAAAATAAAAGAAAAAGAAATAAAGCAACATGACTGCTAAAAAAAAAAAAAAAAAAAAAAAAAAAGAAAGGTGGAATCTTAGGTCTCACTCAGACCTGCAGAATCAGAATCTGCATTTTAACAAGACTACCAGGTAATCTGTAGGCACATAAAGGTTTGAGAAGTACTTCTCTGGACTTCAAGAAGTTTCAGCTCTATTATTGCTTTAAGAAATTTCTGGTAATTGAAAGGTGGGGAAGGAAAACATCATGAAAATCGTACTGTAGTACAGTCCTAAGGAGCACACTAGAAAGTCAGTTTGTGTGATTAATAAAAACTGAGTAAACTATGAGTAGTGCCCCTTGATACAAGACAATACTAGATAAAAAAGACAAAGAGGGTCATTCATTCATTCTTAATTGAACTATGTGCTCTCTGACCAGCAATATACTAAGTTTCCTTTCCAAGTCCTTAAAAATGTGTTCATTTATCTATTTCATATTTATTGACTACATCTTAGATGCCGTGTTAGCTGCTTGTTCTAGATGTTAGTAAAATATAGACCTTCCTGCTCAAAGGGTCACAGTATTTGTGGGAAAACAAAAAAATGAACAACCTATGTCTCAAATACTTCCCAAAGAGAACACACCTCATAGGTACAACAAATATATGTATTATACGTTTAAAAAAAAAAGCCTGCCAGGTTAAATATAAATAAATATACTTATTATTATTATATACATAATATCTATTTTATTATATAAAAATGTTACAAATATTATATAGTATATTATACATTATTATATATGCTGTTTATTTTTAAATGATATATAATATCTGAATTTTAATTCTATACCATTATTTTTGTTATTGTTATTTAAAAGTCAATCTGAGGGAACCTTTAAAGACTCATCTAAAATGTCAAGTACTAGGCTTTACATTCAGCTATTTTATTCATTTTTTACTTTTAAGTAGCATATCCATGCTACTGTGCTCTCGGTGGAATTTTAAGTGACTGCGAAAACCATGAGGAGTCTGAGATGAACCTTATTTTACAAACTATAACTTGAACAGTATATAGGGAAAATGTGAATATACTGGGTCCTACGTAGCCTAATCACTTAAACTCCCTAAGTTTTTCCATTTTATTAAAAGGCCTACATCTTCATTTCTTTCTCTGGTGTAAAGGTAAGATTACTACTGTATCCACACAATGCCTATGATGTTTAATATTTTATATACATACTTTTTTTTTTGCGGTACGCGGGCGTCTCACTGCTGTGGCCTCTCCCGTTGCGGAGCACAGACTCCAGACACACAGGCTCAGCGGCCATGGCTCACGGGCCCAGCCGTTCCACGGCATGTGGGATCCTCCCAGACTGGGGCACGAACCCGTGTCCCCTGCATCGGCAGGCGGACTCTCAACCACTGCGCCACCAGGGAAGCCCCATATACACATTTTATATTATAACAGAGAGAATGAATATACCATATCCCATAAATAAAAATATGGCCAACATACCATAGGAAAGTAAAATGAAGAGACAAGAAAAAAACTAGAAGAAAATACATCAAAATGATCATTGCTGGGGGAGAGGGGAATAAAGACAGACTACTAAAGGGTATGGGATTTTGGGGGGAGGTGATGAAAATGTTTTAAGTGAATACGGTAAAAATCACCAGACTGTACACTTTTCAAGGGTGAATTTTTATGATATGAGTTATTTCTTAATAAAACTGTTAAAAATGACAGCAGGTGGGGGCTTCCCTGGTGGCGCAGTGGTTGAGAGTCCGCCTGCCGATGCAGGGGACACGGGTTCGTGCCCTGGTCCAGGAAGATCCCACATGCCGCAGAGCGGCTGGGCCCATGAGCCATGGCCGCTGAGCCTGCGCGTCTGGAGCATGTGCTCCACAACGGGAGAGGCCACAACAGTGAGAGGCCCGCGTACCGCTAAAAAAAAAAATTTAAAAAAAAAAAAAAAAAAAAAAAAAAGCAAATATTTAACAACAGAATCACTGAAGATTAGTGATGAAAGGGGTCAGAAGAATAATTATTTTTGCTTCATTTTATAGGAGGATAAACTGAGGCCCAAAGAGAGGAACCACTCCTCACCCAAAGTCACAGCAGAGATGGCAGCACTGCTAGCTGTAAAGCCCAGACACCAAACTCACAGCACATTGTTTTGTCCCGGTCTTTCCCATACAGCCCCATGCACCAGTCTTATTTGGTCACCAAACTGCAGAAGGATCCCATTACCATATAATTAGTGTCAGGGCATGTGCAACAGCTGCCAGGAGCCAGATTTCCACACTGGAGTCAAACATGTTTGGCCCAGACACATCCCTTCCACCACATACCACCGATGGTGCAGCTGCCATAACCACACTCCATACCCCAGTGGCTCCAGGACTTCAGGAGTTGGAACAGATGATTAATTCCAACCAAGATGAAGTAACTCTTCTCTCTGAAAGGACTTCTTAAAGAATACCTTTAGAGAATTTGAAAAGATTTAGCATTCTTCCACCTGAGAGCTTCAGGACTTTAAAAAGTGTTTAGAGGAATTTCCCCCCCAAAAAATGTGAGACAAATGTCAAGAATGAAGGGGCCACTTAGGAACCTGGAAAATATAATGATAAGTCACAGGAGATCCATGTTATCTTATCATTGAGAAAGCCAAGCAAAAACCAGAAAGAAGGAAGGGTTCTTTTACAGATACCATCACTGGAAGAATATGTTATATGGCTGAGAAATAAGATCCCTCAATACCAATCCTGAATAATATCAACTTGAGGTTATTTTTATTTTATCTGGATAATTTTATACATATTATTAATCACAAAAGTTTTCCTTAGCAAAAACTCAGAAACCCATGTAAGCACATTCATGAGCATATGGATACATTTCACATGCTTTAAAAGCCCTTCTCAAATCTTTAAACCAGTGAAAGAGAATAGAAGTTTCTCCAAAAGGATAGTAAAAATTATTTTTAAACAAGGACTTGCAAAGTACTTTTTTCATCCCTGGATGTTTATTTTGTTTTATAATTCATTTGAGGCTTTTAAAGTTGGGAAGGGAGGAAAATGGCTTTCAAATTTGAGTCTGGAACAGAGCTAACCTATCAAGTCCAACAGGGATATAAAGAAAGTGTGTCTAACAGTGCAGACACTGCCGGTGCCCTGAACAAAAGCATTATTGAATGGAAGAATTTAAATTGAAGCAAGTCCGAATGTAAAACCTTAGTAACTCCAAGTCCTACTGCCGTTTTTCCTAATAAGATAAACTATTAGTTCTGGGTTACATAAATTTCAACATACCAGAGCCCTCAGCAAGTTACAGGGAGGCCAATGGCTCTCTTGAATCCATGCATCTGCACATTATTTAAAATGCATGATTGTCCCTCTCACCATCATTTGAGTCCTTAGCTGTGGAGTAGAAAAAGGCTGCTGTACAAAACCAGTGAAGACGGGGGCCTATGAAATGAGTGGAAATTTTTGCTGTATCTTTAAAGGTTTTGTTTCTTTAGTTTAAAAATCCAAAGGGAAATAAGAGTGGAAAGAATTGCAGGCTTTATGGTTTTAGAAAGGAGGAAAAAGTAAACATAGGATGAGTTTACAGTGTCTGCAAAGAGACTCCTCACTTATTCCTTTAAAGAAGCTTTTAAGTCACCTTTTAAAGGGGCAAGGAAAATTCTGTTATTAGAGGAGTTACTGAAATCTAGTTGGATTTCAGTTAAGTGCCCGAGTCCTGGACTCAAGCGAGAACTGGATTTACCACTGTTTATGTCTATACTGTTTAATCTCTGGCAAATAATCTGCCCTCAGTTTCTTCCACTGTAAAATGAGGATGATGCACTTGTAGTTGTGAATAATTTTATATTTATGTATATATGTAAATGTATATATATACTTATATCTATATATGGCTACATATATAGCTTAGTACAGTTTATGAATTCAATAAACAACCTCTCTTCATGTTACAATTACTATGAATAGTGAAAAACACCATTTTGCTAGAAAGTACCTTTAAAGGTTATTTAGCAATTCATTCAATAAACTCTAGGCAAGATAACATTTATTTACTTCCTCAGAAAGAAGTCTTTTTTTTTTTTGAAAGAAGCTTTTTTAAGGATACTAACACAATCTCCCATCAAATCCGCTATCTGTCTTCCTTCATCTGAGTCCAGTCAGAGAGTCTGTGGTCATTAATTTCTGCCACAACCACTCCCAGGCAACACTCAACTCACTTTCACTGAGCATTGATTAAGTGTGATAAGCACTATGCTAAGGCACTGAGGATACAAGGTCAGATAAAGCATGAGATGTTGTCCTTGGCCTTGAGAAGCTCTTAGTCAAGAGGAAGTGACAAATGTGTAGACCAATAATCAGAACAGAAAGGGATGTGAGCATAAGGGAGCATATACAAAGTGCTGAGGCAGCACAGTGGAAGGAGGCATCGATCTGGTTTGAGCACAAGAAACTCCACAGAAGATGTGAACTTTGAGTGGGGACTAAGAACAAAGGAGAATTTTCCAGAGGCAAAAAGGGGAGGTATTCCAGGCAGGGTAAAGGACATGACTAAAGTCTGGAAGTGTGGAAAAACCATGGCATGTTGGGTAGGAAAAGAATACACCATCAAGAGTGGCAGGAGGTAGCTACAAAGGTGGCAGTGCTCATCAATAAAGGACTCAAATGTCATGAAAAGGATGTGAACTTCAGAAAGTGATGTAAACACTGTTTAATACTGCATGTTACAAACCACGCTTATGAATGCATTCTCAGAGGTCCATGAGTTTCATAAAAATTTGAAATTTCTTTGTTTTAATTTTAATGATAATAAAAATAAAATTATCTAAAATTAAGACACAACTTTTATCTGTGCTGACAATTTGTTTCATTCATTCATTCAAAATATATCTATTGAACATCTACTATGTGCCAGGCACAATACCAGGCATCGGAGATATAACAATGAGCAAAAGAGACAAGTAGCTGACCTCATAGAACTTAGAATCTAAAAAGGGGAGACAATCAGTAAACAAATAGAAGTATAGCATATCAGGAAACAGTGCTGATAACCCTAACCCTAACCGATAAATAAAACATGAAAAGGGTAAGAGGGTATTAATTTCATGCAGGATAGACAAGTAGTCAGTCATACTTCCTCACCAATGTGACATATGAGTAAAGATATTTGAAAGATATCTTCAGAAAATAAGACTTATTTTCCCCACGGTTGTCACAAACATTCTTAAGGGTCTATAAGAACGTTTTCTTATTTTTACTTTAAAAGGGACACATATACTAAAGTTTGGGGGAGACATAGGGGTGGATATTTTACAGTTGGAAGATAGCCTGAAAGGAAGATTAGAGGCAGAGAAGCCAATGAGGAAGGTATTGGAATAATCCAAGTTACAGGACAGGTAACTATAAACACCAGGAAAAGCTAGAGAAAAGACAAAATCAAATGAAAATACAAAAATACCTCTTTGCATGCATAGATGACCATGCATGAAAGTAAGAGAAATCCTTGGGAGCCAAAAAAAAAAAGGAAAATTAAAAATTAGATTAGTGAAAGGAGCTGAGGGTTTGTCTGTCAAGGGCTCAAAGCAGGGGCAGAGAGAGTGAGCTTGGGTTAACAGCCTTAGAAGCGTGCCAGAACAGGCTCTGGGCAAGTTAAAGCTGAGACCCCCTCCATAAAACTGGATCTGTGAAATGGTAGATGACAGCCTGAATTCTGGACTCAGGACAAGATAAAACTAGTTTCTCCAAGGGTCTACCTTCATGTGAATATGGGGTTCACTTTCCAGTGCCTAAAGTGGAGAAATAAATATAAAAATGATCCCAAAGTGATACCTGCAAAAATAAATGCTCTGGAAGTACAGTCTTTCAACCCAGATCATGCAGAATCTCAAAGATCAAATGATATTCAAAGAAAGAATGACTAAAAATTTTCTAAAATTCATTAAAGGTTGAGGGAAGCAAAATATATCCAAACAAGATAAGTAAAATTAAACTCACACCCAAATATAGCAAAGCAAAACTACAGAACATCAAGCATAAAGAGGAGGTTTTAAAAGCAACCAGAGAGAAGGCATAGATTAACTGCAAAGGAATAATGCAAGATGACAATAGACTTCAAGGAAGTAACAATATTATTTCAATAACAAAAGATTGAAACTGCTAAGAGAACACTTTCAACCTTAGAATTTTACTCCCAGGGCTTCCCTGGTGGCGCAGTGGTTGAGAGTCCACCTGCCAATGCAGGGGACACGGGTTCGTGCCCCGGTCCGGGAGGATCCTGCGTGCCGCGGAGCGGCTGGGCCTGTGGGCCATGGCCGCTGGGCCTGCGTGTCCGGAGCCTGTGCTCTGCGGCAGGAGAGGCCACAACAGTGAGGCCCGCGTACCGCAAAAAAAAAAAAAAAAAAAAGAATTTTACTCCCAGTTAACCTGCCATTCAAGAATGAAGAGAAAATAAAGTTATCTTGAGACAAAAACAGTTTACCACTAACATAATCCACCTGAAATAGCAGTGTGTTATACTAGCTCATAAGAGCCAAATTTTCTGGACTCTTGAGAGTCAGTTGACAATATGTTGGTTACTTGAAATCAGCCATGGTGGGAGTATTTACACCATGGAAAACAGCAAACACTAAAAATCAGGCTCTTTTGCCCTCAGGGAACCAGCTGTTAAACATTTACCAGCACACCACGAAGAACGTTAAGGAACTTCTAGAATATGTACTTCAAGCAAAAAGAAAAATCTAGAAGGAAGAATTGATACAAATGAAGGACAGGTGATCAAATAAATATGGTAAATGTTGTAATTCTAAGCACTGATTATATAAAACAATAATAATGATGACAACTAACTTGGACGGAATCAGGAGTTTATCAATCAGGTGATCAAATTATGCTGTGGTAACAAACCCAAAATCTCTATCGCTTAAAACAGCAAATGTTTATTTCTCACTGATGCTAAATATCCTTCAGAGGTTAGCAGGAGGACTCTGCCCATTGTAGCCCCCCAAGGACCTCATCTCAAAACTTTCTTCAACAACTGCTGCAGGTCATATGGTGAACTACACACTAGCTCTTGAAGCTTTCTGTTTCTCATACTTCATTGGCCAAAGCAAGTCACATGGCCATGCCTAATTTCAAAGGGGACTGGAAAGTATTCAATACAACACTATCATATCCCCAGGGAGATATATAAAGAAAAACATATAAGACTGGAGGCAAATGGTTGGTGTTAAAATATTCCAAATTCTTCATGGATTTTTTTTTTTTTAGAAAACTAAGATAAACAGGTTAACTTTAGACTTGAATTCAAGTGCACATGTTAAAATTCAAATGTAATAGTTAAAAGAATAGAGAATATAGCTTCCAAATCTGTAGGAAAGGAGAATAAAGAAAATGCAAACAATCAAAAAAAAGACAAAATTGACCTAGAAAAGGGAGAGCAAATAGGAAGCACAAAATAAAACAGTGGAGGGCTTCCCTGGTGGCGCAGTGGTTGAGAGTCTGCCTGCCGATGCAGGGGACGCGGGTTCATGCCCCACTCCCACATGCCGCGGAGCGGCTGGGCCCATGAGCCATGGCCACTGAGCCTGCGCGTCCGGAGCCTGTGCTCCGCAACGGGAGAGGCCACAGCAGTGAGAGGCCCGCGTACCGCAAAAAAAAATTAAAATAAAAAATAAATAAAAAATAAAATAGTGGAAATAAATCCAAATATATCAGTAATTACAATAAAGGTAAATGGAATAAACTTACCACCTAAAAGGACAGAAATCATCTTTTGGCATTTTTTAATGCTGCTATATCTGTTTATAAGCAATACGCCTAAAACTTAAAAACACAGAAAAGTTGAAAGTAAAAGGATGGATTCAGAACATAGGCATGAAATCACACAGGCATGGAAGCCACAAAACCTCAGGCAAATCCCTTAACCTGGGGGAGTGGCAGTTTCCTCCCCTGTAGGATGAGCTTTACAATGTTACACTAGTTCCACATATGAACCATGTTACAAAGTTCACAACACTTCACAATGTTATTAGGATAAGCTGTGTGTAAAGTGCTTCAAACAGGGCCTGGTTCATAGCAGCAGCCTGGCAAATGATAAGCTGTCATCTTACTAATCCTACCTGCCCACACACAGTCAGGTAGTGTTTGCAAACAGGACTTCAATCACTCTTCCCATCCCTATCCTCATGTACTTTTGTAATGTAACTTTGCTTCCACTCCCATCAAGAAGTCCAATCTATTTCTCCACCCACTGGGTGTCTTTTGATTAACAGAATTCAGAGGTGATGTCTGTGAGTTCCAAGCCAAGGCCTCAAGACAACTTGCCACTTCACTTTCATCCTCTTGAGGCTTCAGCTTCCAGCCAAGAAGGAGTTACAGAGACAGAATAATTTTCTCGCCTGAAACAACTAATAAACTAGACAACATATAAAACAATGGTTTCAAGAATAGTAATCCCTGACTTCCCTGGTAGCACAGTGGTTAAGAATCCGCCTGCCAATGCAAGGGACACAGGTTCGATCCCTGGTCTGGGAAGATCCCACGTGCCGTGGAGCAACTAAGCCATGTGCCACAACTGAGCCTGCATGCTAGGGCCCGCAAGCCACAACTACTGAACCCACATGCCACAACTACTGAAGCCCAAGCTCCTAGAGCCTGCGCTCTGCAAGAGAAGCCACCACGATGAGAAGCCCACATACCACAATGAAGAGTAGCCTCTGCTTGCTGCAACTGAAGAAAGCCCACGCACAGCAATGAAGACCCAACGAGGCCAAAAATAAATAAATAAAATAAATAAATTTATTTTTAAAAATATGTTAAAAAAGAATAGTAATCCCTGAAAGATGGGAATCAAATGAGGTGAGCACTATAACTGCCCCAGCCTATTGCCTGAAGACAATGTCCAGGCTGCAGCACAAGGAGGAGAATCCCAGGCAAAGACCTATAGTCTCCCTAGTTTGGGAGGAGTCTGAAAAAATCAAGGCAACTAAAGTTCACAGGGCAGAGAGCTGCAGAGGGTCCCCCTTGAGTATTCAGCTATTAACCATCAAATGTGTGTGAATAAACTGTGTGAGGCCAGGGAAAGAACCACCCAAAAGGATAGAGGAAACCATACTTGGAGCTCAGACTTTTGCCCTCTTGATATTAAGCCCAAGATACCCTCTTTAAGACTACGAGACCATGAGAAGAAAGACCCAAGCAGGGGCTTCCCTGGTGGCACAGTGGTTAAGAATCCACCTGACAATGCAGAGGACATGGGTTCAAGCCCTGGCCCAGGAAGATCCCACATGCCGCGGAGCAACTAAGCCCATGCGCCACAACTACAGAACCTGCACTCTAGAGTCCGTGAGCCACAACTATGAAGCCCGTGTGCCTAGAGCCCATGCTCCACAACAAGAGAAGCCACTGCAATGAAAAGCCCTCAACAAAGAGTAGCCCCTGCTTGCTGCAACTAGAGAAAGCCCACATGCAGCAACGAAGACCCAACACAGCCAAAAATTAATTAATTAATTAATTTAAAAAAAAAAAAAGAAAGACCCAACCAAAAGGCAGCACCAACCACCAAACATGTGACAGAGGCCATCTTAAACCAAACAGCCCTGTCGAATCACCAGATGACTGCAGCCTCATGAATGACCCTCGAAGAGATCAGCAGAAGAACCACCGAGCTGAGCCCAGCCAAGTCAGGCCAAAATTAATGATCCTCAGAACCATAAGCAAATAAAAGTATTATTTTAAGTCTCCAAGTTTGGGGCTGATTTATTACAGTGCAATAGATAACTGATATAAAAGACGCCTAAAACAATGTTGTATATACAGAAAAATGAGCAATAAACGTCCAGTAAATGGCCCATCCCTGCCTCCCACTGGCATAACCAATACCTAAGGGCAGCCAGCCCCAACTACAGCAAGAGTCATAGCCTTCTTGCAGGAAATTAAAACCATTCTGGAAACACGTTCTGAATCAGAGAATGGGGAAATATCACAGCTCAAATGTCAAATCTACTGTAAAACACTCCCAAGAGTCTGCTGATGGAAATACCCGCTTCTTCCTCTTGTTATCATGGAACATTGAAGATAGCCCTGCTCTTACCCCTATGTCAGGGTAGTCTGTGGGCCTCCTATCCTCAGCAGCAGCCATCCCCAGACACAGCTGAACAGTTCACATCTTACTTGTGGTGAGTCACTTAGCACGCTTCCTGTCCCTCAACAATAACTACACTGGATGCAGCATGCTGGGCTATTTTAATCCTTGAGAAAGAGGTCAGAACGCAGAGATTAAAGGATGACTAAGGAAGCAGCTTTGTGGTAGTGATGACAGAGGAAGCTGGCTTTACATTTATCAAGACCCTCCCCCCCACCATGACTCACCCTACCCTGGTGGGGAGAAATACCAGCTGCAGCCTCAGGAGCCAACAGTCCACAAGATAGTTCAAAACTCTAATGAGCTTTTGTGCATCTCCAAGTCAGGCTGCTTCAAAATGAGCATCTGTCTGCTGCCCTTGGCCACAGAGGAAAATGACAAGCCAGGAGTTCATGCCAATCTGAAAAGCCCAGATGAGCCTTAGACACAAGAGCCTGTTGGAAAGTTAAAAATTAAAAATCACCCCGGGCCCCTGGCTACCTCTGAGACCTCATTTCCCACCACGCTCACCTTCACTGAATAGACTACAGCTACCCCAGCCTCCTTGCTGTTCCTCGAGCATGCCAGGCACACTCCTGCCTCAAAGCTGTTTCTCTCACCCTTCCCTCTGCCTGGAATGCTCTTCCACCAGATGGCTGAATGAGTCCCTCCCTCACTTTATTTAGTTCCCCACTCAAGCGTCGTTTCCTCAGGGAGGTCATCATGACTACTCCATCTAAATCAGGCCCCTCACATTCGCCCTGGCATTCTCTATTCCCTTACCCTACTCTTTCCCCTCATACCACATAGCATCACTAGACATTACCACCATCTATCTATCTTTAACTAGTGTGTCTATCTTCTAACTAGACAGGAGCTCCGTGAGGGTAGGGATTTGACTATTTGTTAAAAACTGTACATTCAGTGCCAGAAACAGTGCCACACACCTAGTAGATGGTCGATAAATATTTGTTCCATAAATTAATTTATTAAATATATGATGTCCTCCATACATTATAAATGTATTGTCAATAGTTCTGTGTGTGGCTCATGAAAATTAAATTACAAGCTCTATAAAGACAGATGCTATACTTGTCTTGCTCACTTATGGACTATGTGTAAAAAGAATAACTAACACTTAAAAAGTGCTTACTCTGCATTGAGCCTTATGCTAAGCTCTTTATATGCATTTTCTCACATCTTCAAAACAACTTTATGAAGTGAGTGTGATTACCATCCCCTTTTTACAGATGAGGAAAGTCACAGCTGAGATTTAAGTCTGACTTTGCGACCCAAGTTCTTAACCCCAATGCTACGTTCCCAGGTAAGAAACAGAATGAATGAATGAGTGGATTATGAGCTAGAGATGTTCATCATGACTTGCTCTGGTCACAGCCTACTCCGAGCAACTCGGTCCATCCACAGCCAAGCTCCATGTCAGTTGGCCCTGCTCCTGCCCCCCCGCAACCAATCCAGTGGCTAAATGGACCAAGGAATAGGCCTCTCACCCATGGCCTGACTGGGCCATCATACGTCTCTCAGAAAAATGGAATTGGAAACTGAGAGCCTGAGGCAGTCAACAGAGGAAGCAAAGTTGCAAAGATTTCCTCAGGAGGATATGGGGCTTTGACAAACCGAAGTCGCAGGGAAGCCCAAGTTCTGAGGAAGCAAAATAAACATGGAGAAGGCTGTGGAAGGTAGTTAGTAAAGAGGGCAGAATAGGGCAGGAAAGCCATAGAAATGCCCAAAGGAAGAGCCAACTTAGATACCAGCAGTGCTTCAGTTTCAGCTCCAGTGAACCTCTGGTTTCTTTCTCTTGAGGTAGCTCGAACAATCTCAACTTACCCAATCAACCACAGTGTAATAAACTGGCCAGGCTAAACTATAGGATGAGAAATGGCATTCTTATCCAAGAGGACCCTCTCTGGAACCACACTGAATTGCTTACTAATCCTGGACATGTAAGAGAGAGCTAGGAGAGTTCCAGATTTCAGATTTTTCTCCCTCCACCACTCCTGACCTTCAAGGTCACCTACTTCTGCTGCTCTTCGTTATTTCTGGCCAGAAGGAGAGCTCCTGTGGCTGTGCATAGCCAGGCTGTTCAGTAGGTTCCCTAAGCAAAGCTTGTGGGCCTCTAGTGACTCATCTTTCTTTGTTTATGCCACAGCCCTCTCGTTCTCAGGAAGCAGCAGCACAGAGGCTGTGTCAGGCCAGGGTGAGGCACCTGCTTCACTTCTCCTTGACTCCTTTGTTCTCTGAGAACTCTCCTCACTCATGAGTTCTTTTCTCGAGGGTCCCATGATCTGTTTCTGCGATCTGGCTTTCTTTTGGTGAACCTCAGTCCCCCAAACCAGGGCTGCATAGGTCTAGATTCCACTTATGTTAAGAGCTCAAGTTCTTTCCCCACAAATGTTCCATGACACCTGGGCAGCCTGGGAGCATACAAAGGGAGTGCTGCTGCCTAACTCTGCCTGCTGACCAATTCAACTCAGCCCCAGTCAAAATATCCCCTTAGAAGACCACTGAAAGATAACGGACCCCTATTTACATCTCACTACTCTATAAATACACATCCGTGCTGCCGTCTCAAGCGACACCAAATTCCCTCAAGAGAATCAAAGAAACACTAACCAGAAGGAGCCTAATTCATTCCTTCCAGTCTGGGTATGATGAAACTGAGTTATAACAAGGCAAGGAGGAACCCCTCAGGCCCAAATAAGCCAAACATGAGTAAGGAGAATTCCTTTGTAGGTCTACCCTCCTCAAAGCACAATGTGGTTTAGTTCAGAAAACACTAACTGATGGCCAATATCAACAGTGTTCTACAGGAAGCTATGACCATACAAAGATGAGTAATGTCCTCTTCAAGGTAACTCAGTGGGAGCGAGACTGATCCACATATTTATGTGATAAGATAAGAATTTGTACATGTTATACGTGAGGCAGAAATAAAGTGCTACAGTAACCTCAATCAGGAGTGTAAAAAATATATATGACCAGAAAGGGCTCCAAGGAGAAGGTCCTCATGCTTCCAGTCTCAGCTTGACTGTTCCCTCCTCACAGAGGCTTCCATGACCTCACAGGCTGGGGTTGTGCCCTGGCTGCACAACCCCACAGCACCTTGGTCTTTCTTTCACTTCTATAACTGATTCATTTTCCGTATTTTTGTCACTAGATGCAAACTCCACAAAATCAGGAATCTCATCCTCAGTATCTCCCAGAGCGCCTGACACACTATAGGTACACAGTAAAGAAACATATGTATATGTGCATGTGTGTATGTATATGTGTGTGTTTGTGTGTATAATGAAATGAGTAGTATATACCACAACCATATTAGAGAAAGAGAAGGTACAAATGGGGATTTTCAGAATAGCCTTTGCAAAGGCAAAGAAGAAACGAAGAGAATAAGAAAAAAGAGGCAAAGCAGAAGGGTAAATAATAATAGCATGAAGTAACATTTACCAACCCCTTACAATAGCTCCGTACATGGATTCTCTCATTTAATCCTCCCAGCTGCTCTAAGAGGGAGGTAGTATTATTAGTCATGTTTTACAGACAAGGAAACTGGGGTAGAGAGAAGTCAAGTGATCACACAGGGTTATACACACCTAAGGTCACACACTGAAGAGTAAGAGCCTGACTGGAACCCAATGAGTCTGATCTCAGAAGCTGAACTCTTCATCACCATCTGACACTGAATTTGAAAAAGAGCAGTAGACTTTGTGAGAAGAGAGAGAAAGAAGCCCAGATTTGGTGTTTGGAAAAGTACAGGAACGTCTCCTCTGAGAGCTAGCTTCTTGAAGGATGCAGCTCCAGCCACCAGCATCCTAAAAGTAATTCAAATAAAAATGGTGGAAGAGGGCTTCCCTGGTGGCGCAGTGGTTGAGAGTCCGCCTGCCGATGCAGGGGACACGGGTTCGTGCCCCGATCCCGGAAGATCCCACATGCCGCGGAGCGGCTGGGCCCGCGAGCCATGGCCGCGGAGCCTGTGTGTCCGGAGCCTGTGCTCCGCAACGGGAGAGGCCACAGCAGTGAGAGGCCCGCGTACAGCAAAAAAAAAAAAAAAAAATGGTGGAAGAGCAGAGCAATAGACAAATCCATCGACATCAAAGCTCAGATATTTCCCTGTATCTTCCCAACGTGCCTTCCCCTAGCTCCCCCTTGGTCACCTTCTTTTATTTTCCAATAAAAAGACATTTATGGATCCTGAAAATAATCAAAAGCAAAATATTTTTTACAAATTATAACATGGGAAGTAGACTTCTGATATTTAAAAGATTTTGTTATGAACAGACTAAAGTATAAATTCTATTTTGAGAGAAGGCTAAGGATTTATTTTTTACTCTTTTACCCTAACTTTATTTAGAACATAAATCAGAAACAAATCCAGTTATACAAAATGTCCAACAATGAAAATCATTCGGCACAATAGGACTTTTTAAAAATAGTTTAAAGGATCTTCCAAAGCAATGACTGATTAAATAATTCTCTGATATTTAAAGTAAGCCAATGACTTCTATGACTTGCTAGCTTTCAGTAGATTTTGAAGATCCACCATAACCTGAAGTGGATACAACTCAGTTTTCTGTTTTGTAAAATATCCACTTTACTACCTGGTTTCCTCCAAAAGAGCCAAAGATAGGTAGCATATTCTTTTCATCCACTCCCTTTTCCTTTCAAGCACACACTTGTGTTAGAAGCATCTGGTTGTAACCACAGGACAGTTATACTTTGGCTGCCAGCCATTATCATTATTCTAAATAAATTCCTTAAATGGTTGCTAACCATCTTCCTATCTCCAATCTATAAGCTGATAGGAACAAAGTAAGAAAAATATTACTCTTTTATTTATTAATTTTTGAATAAACAATGTTATAAAAACTCCAGTGGGGGCCCAGTCTTGGCCAGCCCCCATACTTTTGTGAGTTTTACCCCAAGGAGCCCTATCAGGCTTTCACAATAAAGCCAGGAGAAAAGTCCTTTGGTTCTTCCTCCAAGGAGGCTGGGGAAAGGCAGTCATTATGTATTCCCAGAGCATTCTGTTCTACTTAACAAGGTCTGCCCTCAAAGTAAACTATCAATATTTTACCAGAACCTAACTGAGGGAAGGGAAATAGCCAACTCCAACTTTCTCTAGCCTTCCTGTCTCTCCTGAGAGAGAAAAAACAAAATGAAACTGAGAAGCCCTAGTGAAGGTCACAGTCCAGGGGCACAGGCTCACTAGCAGTCAGAAACCTAATCATAGGACTATTAAAGAACAACTTTAGACAAATTTCTAGTTGTCCAAGTGCTTTCACATATATTTTCTCATTTATTGCCATCCTGCAGGACAGTCAAGGAAAAGGATATTGTCCCATTTTGCAGATAAGAAACTTAAGCTCTGGGAGGATGCTAAACATTGGCGTGGCCAGACTTTAAATCCAGGTATTTAAACCCTTTCAGTCCAGAGCAGTTTTCACTAAACCACGTATTCTCCTATATAATTTATAGATTAGAAAGTGTTCACTAAATTACTGGATCAAAACTTAATTACAGGGCTTCCCTGGTGGCGCAGTGGTTGGGAGTCCGCCTGCCGATGCAGGGGACGCGGGTTTGTGCCCCGGTCCAGGAAGATCCCACATGCCGCGGAGCGGCTGGGCCCGTGAGCCATGGCCGCTGAGCCTGCGCGTCCGGAGCCTGTGCTCCGCAATGGGAGAGGCCACAACGGTGAGAGGCCCGCGTACCACAAAAAAAAAAACAAAAAACTTAATTACAGTCCCCAACTTATAATACTAATACCATTTATCGAGCCTTTACTTTAGGACGGACACTGTGACAAGTTCTTCCCAAGCATTATCTCATTTGATGCTCACTGTATTCCTTATGAGGGAGATATTTTACTGCTTGGCCCATTTTCCAGTAAAAGTCTCAGGATCATAAAGGCCCAAGGTCACACATCAAGCAGGGGTAATTAAAAGGCGAGCCCTTAACCACGTGTGCTTCATTCTAAACATGGCAGGTGGCAAAGACTCCCTCCTTGATTAAACTTTGATTAGGCTCCTCTGAGCACTCTCATCAACTAGACCTCAACTTGGCCTCTGTCCTGTCCTTGCCAGGCCTGCAAAACCCAGTCTTAACAAGAACCTGTTAAGTCAGTTTAAAGAGAATCCCCCACCCTAGGTATCTGGTGATGTTCCTCATCCTCCTCCTTTGAGGTCTAAGTCCCTGGCCTGCCTTTAGCAAGAATTCTCCTACCCTTGATGTCTCCCCTTAGTAATTTTCCACCCACTCACCCCCTCACTCTGCTCATTGGCTATAACCTCCAGCTGTCTTTGCTGTACTCCAAGTTAAGCCCCATCTCTCTCCTCTAGTGCAATACCCCTATTGCAGTAATCTTGAATAAAATCTTCCTTACCATTTTAACAAGTGTCAGAATAATTGTTTTGTGAACACAGGAATGATACTCCAACAAAATAACAGTTCTCAGGAGCTTCTGGAACCAAGTTTCTACCATGCAGAAGACTCTGAAGCTTTGTTGACTTGCACCCCACAGGCCTACAAGGCCTATACGTGCCCAGCTTCAAGACCGAAGAAAGAGCCTAGAGTTAGGTGGCAGAGACATCAGTGGTTTAATGGATAGGGGGAGCTTACCGTGTGAAGCAAGGTCCTGAAGCGACAACCCACCCTGCGCGGCAGGACACAGCGGCAGCCTTCACTCCCGGCGAAAGGGGAGGTTACTACTTATAGGGGGAAGTGACGTCAGGTTGGCTCATTGGTTGCCAGGGAAACCAGCAGAGGAGCACACCGCTCATGCGCCTCTTTGATAAGCTATCAAGGCGCAGGTATTTTGATTTAACGGTTAGAACAATCACCAGCTGGGGTGGGGGTAAGTATGTAGGAAGGTCAGTCATGTGAGTAGGGTGTAGGTGAAATAGGCACTGGTCGAGCAGGGGATGTACAGAGAGCAAGAGAACAGCCACTTTGGGTGGCCTCATCATACACACTTGTACATACTAAGATGTTCAAGCACTATTTTAAATCAGTATTTGATGTGATGGGGGGGGAAAGTACAAGAGCACCAAGCACCTAAACATGGGAAGTGAAGGCTGGTAGGCCCATGTGGAATCAATCACACTTAAGTAGCTGCACCCAGCCCAGCCCAGCCCAGCCCAGGCAATGATTTGTAGGCATGTGGCTTTGAGGCACATCAGTTTCTCACTCTCCCCATCACCAACATTTGCCTTCTGGACCCCAAAAGCTAAGAGAGTAAAGATGATGAAACCTCACATCTAGATTTTCGGGGCCAAGCACTCCACTCACAGCCAAAAAAGGGTACTCACTGTACCCACAAACCCAGATTATGTAAGACCTAATTCATGCTGAAGGTTTACTGGTGAGACCATTCCCATTGCCTCCATTCTGAGCTTTCAGGGTTCAGAAAGCAGAGCAGGGAAGACGGGAATCTAACAGCCGCTTACAAGAACCCTTCTGAAATAGGCTCTGGGGACTGACTCCAGGGGAGAGACTTCCTATATTACACACACACACATACACACACATACACATGCACAGAGTTGCTTTTGCTCTGAGAGGAAAGGTGCTTACGGAGGCATTGTAAACTATTGTCAAAGCATACAAACTCATCTTATCCCTGAGTCATCACCATAAGGATAATAACCATGACAAAAATAATAGCAGCTACTAGTTATTGAACACCTGCTGGTGCCAACAGGGTACTAGTGACTTAGATCATTGTGTTTACTCCTAACAGCCCTGTGAGTTGACTAGATTTTCCAATGAGAAAACTAAGGCTTAGAGAGGTAAAGTAACACGTCCAACAGCACCCAGCAGAGCCAGGATTTCTACCCAGATCCGTCCAGTTCCAAGACCAGCGTTCCTTCCACCTCATCCAGAAATTCACGTCAGGAATCATTCTATCAAACACATGAGTGCAACTCAATACTCAGTGTCTCAGTGTCAAAGCCCTTCCTGAGCCAATTAGTTTCACGTGGTAACACACACCAGCCACAGAGTAGTTGCTCAGTAAATATTTGCTGAATGAAAGAATCTGTTTAGGTTCTTAATATTTCCAGTTTATTGAGGACTATATCTTTTGCCTCAGGGCTCTTCTCACCAGATTTTCCTACTTTGTTTGGTAACAACAATGGAAACTGTTATATCCCTTTGTTATGGACTGAATGTTTGTGTCTCCCCAAAACTCATATGTTGAAATCTAACCTTCAAAATGATTAGGTCATGAGGAGGGTGGAGCACTCATGAATGGGATTAGTACCCTTATAAACAAGACCCCAGAGAGCTCTCCTGCTCTCTCTCTCTCTGCCATGTGAGGCAAGAAACAAGAAAATGGCCATCTACAACCTGGAAGAGGGCACTCACTAGAACTTGTCCATACTGGCACTCTGATCTCAGACTTCCAGCCTCCAGAACTGTGATAAATAAATTTCTGTTGTTTATAAGTCACCGAGTCTATGGTATTCTGTTACAGTAGCCTGAACTAAGACACCCTTTGATCCCATAATTGCACTCCTAGGAATCATATCCAAGAGGATAATCAGAGAGGCTCTTTTATTTAGAGAGACAGGGTGAGTCAGAGAAAGAGAGAAAGAAGAAAAAGGAAGAAGAGGAAAAAAAAAATTTTAATTCCCAACATGGACACTACATTTTCCATTTACTTGGCCTCAACAGTAAGGGTATGGCATTTTTGAAGCAAGAGATGAATCCTTTGGAGGAAGTCATGTGTTCATTTCTCACTGAAAAGGTAAAGTTTTCAGTTCATGCTGCCAGAGCCTTTTCCAGTATCCAACACATGGTCACACTTGGTTCACACATAGTAGCCCCTCACAGATAGGATAAAATCAGTTGACTGGACCCATGACCTAATTGTCAGAGATGGTCCATTAAATTCTTATGCTCTCTCTCATCTACAGCTGGTAAGAATGTAAACTGAAACACCCCCTCAAAGGGCAGAGTGGCCATCTGGATCCAGAGACTTAAATGTGTGCCTTCTCTTTGATCTCCTGAGTCCATTACTAGGAATGCAACCCAAGGAAATCATCTGAAAACCAGACAAGGATTTAGGTTGCAGAACATTCTTTGAGTTTCTCACGTTGACAAAATTTAGCAAACAACTTCAATGTGGGATACTGGAGAAATGGTTAAATAAGTTGTGCTTCAGCCATTTGGTGGATTATGAAGTAGAGAATAATAAAAATCCCATCTCTCACATATGTTTAATGGCATGGGTAAATGCTCACAATAAAACATTAAATAAAAAAGCAAGACTCAAAACTGTAACACTATTAAACCAATTTTTCTAAAAAATAAAAATTAGGGCTTCCCTGGTGGCGCAGTGGTTGAGAGTCCACCTGCCAATGCAGGGGACGCGCGTTCGTGCCCCGGTCCGGGAGGATCCCACATGCCGCGGAGCGGCTGGGCCCATGAGCCATGGCCGCTGAGCCTGCGCGTCCGGAGCCTGTGCTCCGCGGCAGGAGAGGCCACAGCAGTGAGAGGCCCGTGTACCGCAAAAAATAAATAAATAAATAAAATAAAAAATAGATAAGTTATTTTGTCTTTACATATATGCATATCAAAGACCGTAAGGAAATACCAAAATGCTAACTAACAAACGAAAATGCCATCTTTGGCTGCTAGAATTATTTTTTTTCTTCTTTATACTTTATATTTCCCAAATGAACATATATTTTTTTCATCAGAAGAAGAAAACGTAATTTTTTCAATGAATGAATTTTAAAATCTATGTTCACCTTCCAGGAAATTGGTTTGTGCTATCTATAACAGTCAGGTCATCCCAGAGAAGTGACAAATCATTAAAGCACAACAAAACAGAAAATTCTAAAGAATAAGATGAAACACATTCCAAAGTATAACTCCAGTCACTCCCAGGAGGCTTTTCCTTACATTTAGCCCACTCCCTCCCATTGTAATTTAGAATCATTTAACTTGCTTTGTAATCTCATCACTAGTCTTTGAATCCCTAGGGTATCACACAGTGCCTAACACAGAGGAATCACTCAGTAAATGCTTATTTAATCTCAAGAGCAACCATCCAGTGGACTATGGAAGCCATGGTTTCATTATTCCCTCAAATGTTCTTATCCCTCTTCTAGCAACAGTCCCCCTTTGCTTTGGCTAACTCATGCTCCCTCCTCACCACTCAGGTGAGGCTGTCCGTCATTCACAGCCTCCTGACCAGACACAGGGACAGTTCAAGAAGTGGGGATATGGACCAAGCAGGGGCAAAGTTCTTCCCTAAAATCAACATGGGGATATTGAGGGACAGAAGCACTTCCCCCCAACACACCACAGAGGCCAAGGTGCCTAAAGCATTGGGGGGCCACCTTCTCCATATGAAAAGCCATATTATAAAGTCATATCGGCAGGAGGACAAAAGGAGACTGACAAGAAGAGGGAAGGAGGGCTGTGAGATGAACAGAGACAAGGCAAGGGCTGCAGAATGATGTCCAGGTCAAGAGGAGCAGAGACCAATGACAGCAGAGAGAGTTCTTGAAGCCTTGAAACCCCAGTTCCAGCCCTGATGACCCCATTCCTACAATGTAGCCTCAATTCTGTCCTTCCTAGAAATGGTGAGACAATAAATTCCCATTTTTCTTAGGCCAACTTGGTTTAGGTATCTATATGTGCAACCAAAACTGTCCTGACTTCCTGGTGTCTCTAATAACTATAAACATGAAATATTAAGTTAGAATCCTTAAGAAATATTGCATAGGAAAAAAAAGCACTGCTTTGTTTCTGAGAGACTAGGGAAAGACCATGCCTGATAAACTTACTTATTAGAATAGCTGAAAACACTTGAGAAGTTGCCAAGCTGATTGATACTGATCTTAAAGTTGGCAATAAAAATCTCTTGTAAAAAATTTGAATGTGAGGAAAGCTTATAGGATTGGAATATAAAAATATATATATTTATTGAAGGGTGGCATTAATACTAGCACATTAGGTTAAAATGTGACTTCTAAAAGGTAGATTCTCTTCCAGTTAGCAAGAAGACTATTTAAGGGCTTCCCTGGTGGCGCAGTGGTTGAGAGCCCGCCTGCCGATGCAGGGGACACGGGTTCGTGCCCCGGTCCGGGAAGATCCCACATGCCGCGGAGCGGCTGGGCCCGTGAGCCATGGCCGTTTGAGCCTGCGCGTCCGGAGCCTGTGCTCCGCAACGGGAGAGGCCACAACAGCGCGAGGCCCACATACCGAAAAAAAAAAAAAAAAAAAAGAAGACTATTTAACATGCTCACCATTAAAGAACGAACTGAAAACTCATTTCATCTCAAGGTCCCACCTTCTCTCAAGTTAGCACGTAAAGGGTCCATATGAGACACATACATGTCAGTCACAATTCTCCCATGATTTCACCTAGAACAGATCATGATTTTCACAGATACATGACTAGGGGATGGTTTTGAGTCAACTGAGAAAGCTGTAATTAAAAAAAAAAAAAAAAAGTGAGGGGATATTCTGATAGGCAGCAGCTCCAGTGTGCATTATATATAGAGTGGAACATTTTGCCTAAGTGTTATTAATGACCCATAAACCATAAGATGAAATGCAAAACCATGAGCAAGACACCTTAAGCTAATGGAGCCTTGTAAATCAGAAGGCAGTGCCTGAAGGAAAGTAGACTGAGAACTAAAAACACATATTAAAAATCCAGATCAAATGAGGCACCAGACCAAAGAAGCCATCTAAACAACAATTAGAACCTAAGTTCACTTAAGTTAGGGTTTACTTGAAAACTGTATCTGAGGATAGAAAGACAATTTTGCCTCTATACTCTGCTGTGAGCCATCCTTTCATTCATTCATTTGCTGAATGAACACACAAGGTTTGCAGCTGTGCACCAAGCATGGGGACACTTGGGGATAAACAGGGTGAGTGGGCCTCAGCCCTCATGGAGCTTACAGTTTCAAAGTAATTAAAACACACTGAGTATTTTTTAAATAATAAGATTAAGCAATTCAAGCAACTTCATTGAAGCTGGGCTCTGAAGGGGAAGAGATGCTAGCTAGTTAGATGACAAAGAGTGAGGGGAGAGAATCTCAGACAAAAGAACACCAAGTGCAAAATCCCTGAGGAGAGGAGTAGGGTGTATAAAAGGTACTTAGAGAAGACTAGGAAAGAGAGACAGCACCGTGCTATGGGTAAGAGCATGGACTCTAGCGCCAATGGACCTGTTTGAATCCTACCTCCACCTGACATTTATTAACTGGGTGACCCTGAGTAAGTTACTTAACCTCTCTGTGCTTCCTATTTAAAATAGGAATAATAATTTCTATACAATGGAATTATTAGAATACTGTCTGGCACATGGAAAGGTGTTTAGTAAGTATTGTGGTTGGAATACAAAGAAAAGGGGAGAGTAGCATGAGGCTGGGTCCAAATCACACAGGGTACTGATGAGAAGAAACATAAGCAGACTAGGTCTTTTTTTTTTTTTTTTTTTTTTTTTGGCGGTACGTGGGCCTCTCACTGTTGTGGCCTCTCCCGTTGTGGAGCACAGGCTCCGGATGCGCAGGCTCAGCGGCCATGGCTCACGGGCCCAGCCGCTCCGCGGCATGTGGGATCTTCCCAGACAGGGGCACGAACCCGTGTCCCCTGCATCGGCAGGCGGACTCTCAACCACTGCGCCACCAGGGAAGCCCAGACTAGGTCTTTTTAAAAGATCCCACTGACAGTTATCAGGACAACTGATGAGGGTATGGTGATGAATGAAGATGTACCAGCCAGCCAGTAAGAAAGTTTCTGTGGTATGTGGCTGAAAAAGAAGGAAAGATCAGTGGGGATAGTGTTGAGGCCTTGGAAAATGTTTATATGACATTATTATTCTATGTGTTTATGATTTCAATTTTATCACTGATGAAAAAAAAGAAACTTCATAGAAAAGCCAGATACTAACACATCGATCTTTATTACTCTAATTCCTACTAGATAAACACATGATTATTTTATAACCTCAGAATTTTAATAGGGGCATGAGAGGTATGGTCAAGGCATAGCCTTGTGACATTTGAGAAAAACAAATATGAATAGACAAATACTTGAGGCAAACTCTCAGCACTAGGACCTGCAGAGCCTGGCCTTAATAGTACATAAGCCAAAGGGGACTAAGAAGTGCTTCAAGCTCCCAGATACCTGCATTTTCTTCCATGTGTTTTCTTCCTGGAAAAATAGGCTCTTTCTTTAAAGAAATGACTGCCAACAGGCATGACCCACATTTGTAGGCAGGAAGGCACGGGCCCACTGTGCCAAACCACAGTTCCCACACTCTGGCTACCAGGTAAACCCCAGCCTTTCAATGTAGAGGTAAGAGCTCAGATTATGCGTAAAATAGATAGCTAGTGGGAAGCAGCCGCATAGCACAGGGAGATCAGCTCGGTGCTTTGTGACCACCTAGAGGGGTGGGATAGGGAGGGTGGGAGGGAGGGAGACGCAAGAGGGAAGAGATATGGGCACATATGTATATGTATAACTCATTTACTTTGTTATAAAGCAGAAATTAACACACCACTGTAAAGCAATTATACTCCAATAAAGATGTAAAATAATAATAATAATAACCTCACCCATTTAAAAAAAAAAAGAGCTCAGGTTATGGAGTCAGGAGCTCAGACCCAGGTTTGGGTCCTAGCTCTACCACAGACTAGTTATGTGACCCTAAGTAAATTACTTAATCTCCTTTGATCCTCAGGACCCTCATCTGCAAAATGGAGAAAGCAATTTCACTTGCCCCTAAGGGTTGTTGTGAAGATGACTTGATATACTATTTATAAAGCACTTCTCATATGGAGTAAGCACTTAATAAATGGCAGTTATGATTATTATCTCTGTGTGGTTCCTGCAATGCCACCAAAATTGGGGATTAGAAGAGGTAGAGAAAGAAAACACTGCTGGTAAATTGGTCACCTGTTTTGAAAAACTGGCATATAGACTAATGGTGAAGATATACCTACCCCACACTCCACTACTTCCACTCCTAAGTGTACACCCAACTGAAGCACATCCCACGTGCACCAAGAGACAAGAACAATAAAGTTCACAGGAGTATCATTCATCATAGCCCCAAACTGGAAACAACCCAAATGTCCATCAACAATAGAATGGAAAAATAAATGATGAAATGATGGTACCTTTATATAATAAAATACCACATGGTGCCAAAAAATGAAAAACAGGGCTATACTCAACAAAAGGGATGAATTTCTCAAACCCAATGCTGAATGAAAGAAGCCAGACACGAGAGTAAGACTCGATGATTCCATTAGTATAAACTTCAAAAACAATCAAATTAGCTCTAGTGTTGAAAGATGCATACTTGGGGGGTATAAGAATAAATAAAAGAGATTACCATTAAGTCAGGGTAATGGCTGGCTTTGGGGGGAAGTCAGGGGTTGTGACTGAGAAGGAAAACACGGAGGCTTCTGAGGTTCTGTTTCTAGACCAGGATGATGGTTATATGTATGTGATACTGATTCATTAAGCTATATATTTAGGTTTTGTACACTTTCTGTCTGTATATTTGTGATATTTCACAATAATTGAAAAACTAAATATTCTGCCTGCCCCATCTAATCCAGGCCCTCTTTTCAGGAGTGTCAGAGGATTGAGGAATGTGGTCTATGTAGTTAGCTCTGCCTTTCCAAACCCCCTGTCTCCTTGAGCCAAAATCCTAGTGGAGGCTGACAGGAAGGGAGGATGCAGGAGAGATGAGGAGGTGGACCCACCACCTACGACTGTCTAGACAGAACTGCCTAACCTTTGCATTCTGGTCAAGGGATACTTGTGAAGTCAGCCCCTGTCTTGTATCATATCACTTTTGAGATATGATAAAAATGAAGAAAAGTGAATGAAGAAGCTTATAATTAGCACAGGCAAGAAATGAGGGACACAAAGAGAAATGCCACATGGACTATTCATTTAACGTGCACAAAGTGCCAGGACACAGTGATCATTCCAGGGATGACCTAGGAAGGACCAAAGTCCTTCCCCCAAAATCCGACAGGGATACTGGGGAAGAGAAGCACTTTTCTCCCTGAGGCTGCCAAGCTACAAGGATGAGTCTGAAGGGACTTCCCTGGTGGTCCAGTGGTTAAGAATCCACCTTCCAGTGCAGGGGACTCAAGTTCGATCCCTGGTCGGGGAACTAAGATCCCACATGCTGTGGGGCAGCTAAGCCTGAGTGCCACAACTACAGAGCCCACGTGCTCTAGAGCCCGCGCAACGCAAGTAGAGAGAAGCCCGCGTGCCCCAACGAAAAGATCCCGCGTGCTGCAACTAACACCTGATGCAGCCATAAATAAATAAATAAATACTTAAGCCAAGAAAAAGGGGATGAGTCTTCTGGAGGCCACTTTCTCCAGCCATGTGGAGGAACCCGTGTCTACATGGAGGACAAAACATGGCTGACAGAAGAGGGAAGGAGAGCTGAGAGTTGGAGAGAGACAAGACAAGGGCCTGAGAACAGTGCCTTAGGACAAGAGGAGCAGAGGCCAGCGAAGGCAGAAAGAGGCTTTGCAAGCCTTGAGTCCCCAGTTCTACCTCTGGTGCCCCGATTTCTGCAACTTAGCCTCGATTCTGTCCTTCCCACCTATGGTGAGACAATATACGTCAGATCTTGTGCTCAATTCTAATAACAGAAAGGTAAATAATATGCAGGACCTTCTCTTAAGGATGTGACCATTTAATTAGGAAAACAGACATTCCAACAGATAGTTGCACAGCATTATAGGAGTGCACGGAGGTAGAACACCTTAACCAGACTGGAGAAGGAGAGGGAATTGACCAGACTAGAGAAGGAGAGGGAAGGCTACCTGTGAGCTGAGCCCTACTGAATAATTTGGATTCATTAGGAAAAACAGAGGAGAAAGGGTGGTCAAGGCAACAGGGGTGAGGGGCAGTTCAAACAAAGGGAGGAAGGTAAGAAAAGGAAGGTACAGGGGCAATAAGAGCACTCTGGTGTTGCTGGAGTGGCGTGTGGCTGGCAGGAGAATTCAGGGAGCCGGGTCATAAAGGAGCTGAGAGCCACTTAAAGAAAGGAGTCTGGACTTTGTCATGTAGGCAGAGAGAGCCTTGAAAAGCTTTAATCACGGGAACAATGATTAAACATGGGATTTAATGTTTAAACCCCAACATGGGGTCCACTTTCCCTTTTAGGAAGAACAAGGATATGTTTTCTAAGTCTATGCAGCAGGAATCTCTCTCTCGCACTCCCTCTCTCTCTCCCTCCATCCCCCCAAGCCCCACTTCCTCCCGCTCCAGCCCAACACCCTGATTCTCTAAAACTCCCATCAGCACAGACATGTTCATTTCTTGCATTTGTCACCCTATGATGTAAATAATAAGAACAGCATCAGCTAATGACAAGAGCAGCAGATCAGCTGTCCTGAGAGCTGGGTTCTAATCCTGCCCCACCACTATCAGTGCTTGAGATCCAGGGTGAGCCACCCATGACTTCCACCCCATCTTCTCCACAGACAAAAGAAGGATTAGGAGATCAGTTCTAGATACCTCAGAGGGCTGTTGTGAGAAATGTGATAAAGTAGGTCAAAAATCACATCCCCAGCATTGCTGAACCTGCCAAAAGACTTTAGTAAAAGTAGCATCCTTATGCAAAATAGCATCACACAGCATAGTTTATTTGTTCTCTTATTAATTAAAAGTATATAAATTCTATGATGTGGCAAATCTATATAAACAAGGCATCCAAATTTTATTTAAAGTAAATTAACAAGAATTTCTCATACCTGTACATGTCTGATATTATATTTGAGGTAATCTCTTTGTATGTATTTTTTTCTCTAAAAAGGTCAGCATTAAATACTACCACTACAAAGATATATTTTATTAGATACCTAATATTTAGCTCTAAATGAAAGAAAGAAAACCATGTTAAAATATGGTGAAAACACAAGGCTTAAAAAAAGAACACAGATACCCCGACAATATTTTCTACAGGTAATAAGACACTGGTACCTCAGCAGGGTATCAAAATCCCTGAGGAAAAATCAAATGTTTCCTGAAATTAGGTAGCAGTATTGCCTCTAAGATGAAGCTGCATGAATCTAGTGAAAGAATCACTGAAATCTGGGGAGGTTTTAATCTAACTAATTTACAGAGCATATTTTTTGAGCACTATTAATTGCCTTGTGGCAAGTTTTCTTTTAATGGCACAAATAATAGTCTGACAATTGCCCACAAGGTGGCACCAAACTCATGCCCAGAAAACAACCAGGGGAATTTTTTTTAATTGTAAAGCAGACGTTCCAAATACTCAACAGACAGCTTCCTTAATAGCTTATCCTCAACGAGCCAGATTTATAGATATTAGCTTCCTCTTCTCCCTATATCATACAAAAGTTAAAACCTATTGCCACCTACAAGAAAACTTTAAAAGTAGACAGACCTGTTCTACTTCTGTGCAGAATTTTCAACAGAAAGAAGAAAAAGTATGTAAGGCCTAAAAATAAATGTCCCACTTCTTGGGGGGAAAAATCCTGAAACTAATTTAACATACTGAATGGCACCCAGAAGTTGATCATTCTTTCCTTTGTTTTAAATTTTATTTGATTGAGCTGAGATGAACAGATGTAAATCTTTAAAGAACTGAATGTTATTTAAAAATTGAAACAGAGTTGCAATTAATACTTAATGTAACAGGGCATGGTTATTTTTAAAGAATGAGATCTATTCTTGAAGACCTTCTCCTTCCTACCCCTCTCCACCCTCTTCCATCTTATAAAGGCTGTTCTAAGGTGAACTGGTCCAGGCCAGCATAGAGCTCTTGGAACCTATACTAAAAGTCATTCTGGGAACAGACACAATGCATCACTGTTGGGTTAGGGGATATTTCTGCCAATTAAAAACACTGCACTGAGCCTGAGCCCCTGGGAGCTGAGCCTTCCATTTTGAAAAAGCAGAGGTTGTACAGAGCTTTAGATTATCCTCAAAGAGCCAGCTTCCTGTTAGCATGAAAAGAGGAAGCTACCTGTTAGGAACAGAACACCCACCACAGATAAGAGTGACCATCTGGGAAGGGTTTGTGCCATGAGCTCATCAACCTTTTACCAAAAAAAAAGTTAAAAGAACAAGGTAGATACATCTCATTCTAAGACTACCAAGCCACTTTTCATCAAGCAGCATCCCACTGGGCATGCCTGAGAAGCCTCTCTAATCCTGTTAGCAATCCTGAGTCATTTGTTCAGCCTCCAGAACATTGCTCCACCAAGGAAACACTCTTGATTGCAATCCCTTGATTTCTCTATATTTGTGATTCCTAAAAATACAAGGTAAACTTCATGTTCACTTATTTATGTTTCCTAAGCAAGGCATCTCACACCCCTAGACCACATGCAAGTGGTTTGAGAGCTCAGGGACAAGGTACTCTAGAAAGTTTGTGAAGGTGCTGTCTGTAGCTGGCTCTGTCCACCAAGCCAGACACTCCTGAAGGCTGGCTGGAGAGGCAGGGTGGCAACAGGAAGTAAGGGTGTGATCCTGTTAACAAGGATCTTAGTGCCTGCTCATTTGATACTGCATTCTGCAAACCTGCAGTGCTGACCCTGCCGCTGTGCCTCTTTCTCCACGTGAGGAATACAGAACTCTAGCGTCTCAGAACACAACTCTCTTCCAAGTAGTGGACGTGCGGGGCAATCTGGCTGACATTTTACCTCAAATGTCCCAGACTATTTTTAAAATGCTGCAACAAGCCCTTTCTTACCCTGATTTTTAAACCAACAATACTACTTACTGGCATCACAGAATGGAGAACATATTCATACAATAAAATACTATAATAACAAAGCGTGTGTCACTTCTCTTAATTCACCAAGCAATGCAAGGACTGTAAGACTTTAACAAGGGAATAGCATGATGGAGTAATGTAGCTTTGATTAAAATAGGTAGAAAACTACCATTCATTAGACATTTTCCACGTGCCAACTACTGTGCTGGGCATGTGTCAGTCTCCTTTTAAAAATGTATTTCATAACTGCAAACTTCCAAAGGGCCCATGACAAATCCTTGAGCGTGCCCTTCTGTAGCATTCAACACACGTTTACTACTGGGCTGTGCCAAGCACCACGATGGACACAGAGGTTAAGTGGCCCTGGTCCCTGCTCTCAGAGGACTTACACCCTAGAAGGGGAGGGGAAGCAATACAAGGCTTCTGTGACGTGTGTATCAGGTACTGCCAAGGAGGGGCCGTTACTCACCTGTGTATTCTAGACCCCACCTTTATTAGAACAACCCAACCGAAGGAAGAGGAATAAAATGAAACACAAAACTGAATACACTGGAATAGAGAAAAATTATTAAGAATCTGAGAAATGATTTTCCATGGGATGACGAAGTGATCTCTCATATGAGGATTCTCTTTTAGCTCACCAAGGAAAAATAAATTCTCTAAGCAAGGGGGCATTTACTTTGACGAAGTCTGAGCCCCTCAGCCTGTCTTTGCCTGATCTTCTCTCTGCCCCAATGCAGGCCCTGGGCTGAGCACACCCCTTCCTTTAGAAGCACTACCAGGCCACACCACACCAAGCTTTCTCCCCCTCATACCATGTGCTCTTTCTCCCTCCAGCAGGCTCATTCTGATTTGTCCTTAAGGAACCACCTCCTTTATGCAGCCTTCCAAGCCCCACTCCCCCCACCACACACACATCAGACCCTGTGGGTTAGAAGTTCCACAGCCAACATTTCCCCACTAGGCTGTAAACTCCTTGAGGGCAGGGATTTTTGTCCTGCTAGTTATTGAGTCCCCAATGCCTGTAACATGATAATCACTTAATAGATAATTATCAAATTATAGAATTTTAATTTTTTAGATAACTTGACTTTCTCCCACAAAAGACTAAGCTCATAGAGGACCAAAAGTGTCCAGCTTCCAGAAAGTGCACCAGAAATGTTCACTAAATAAACAGCAAACCTTAGGCCACAAGACAGAGTTGTCTAAATTAAATTATTGCTCCTTATTGTATCGTGGGGTTTTTTTAATAATAAATTTTCTGATTCTGAAGAACCTACGGCAGGACAAGAATAAATATGCAGACATAAGAGAATGGACTTGAGGACACGGGGAGGGGGAAGGGTAAGCTGGGACGAAGTGAGAGAGTGGCATGGACATATATACACTACCAAATGTAAAACAGATAGCTAGTGAGAAGCAGCCGCATAGCACAGGGAGATCAGCTCAGAGCTTTGTGACCACCTAGAGGGGTGGGATAGGGAGGGTGGGAGGGAGGGAGACGCAAGAGGGAAGAGATATGGGGATATATGTATATGTATAACTGATTCACTTTGTTATACAGCAGAAGCTAACACACCACTGTAAAGCAATTATACTCCAATAAAGATGTTAAAAATAATAATAATAATAAATTTTCTTCCTTCACAAAGTCTTGTCCTCATTAGCTTTGCAGATTCTGTTGTTTGCATTCAGATGCCAGAGTGAAGAATTCAGTAACAACAAAGAAAGGATTACTTATTTCAATAATCTTATCTGTTGATATTTAACATTCTTTTTTCCCCAGAGAATACAATACATGATCCCTGGCTCCTAACTCAGCTAAGCCTGTGTTACTAGGACTTATCAGAGTAAACAGGCAGAGAGAGGCAGATGGATATTTCAAATATCATGTAAAACGAAATATCCTTTTATATTTGTAAAATAAACACCATTTCATTGCTCATATCTCCTGGATAAAGTGGAAAAAAGAAAAAGCAAAACAAACATAAGGAAAGGACCCAGGGTCTTGCAGAATGTTTAATAACTTAGGTTAAGCTGGCCACTTGAGCCTCTGAACACAATCAGGCCTCCACTGCTCAGGCCAACAGCCATTCCCTTGTTCTCCTCCTCCTTCTCTCCTTCTCCACCCTCTCTGATTAGCACACCTGAGGAAACCTGACAGCAACACACCTTCATATGGTCTGCTGAGCACAAAGCTCACAATTACTGTAACCAAATGCCCTAACGTCTGCTTCCAATAAATGCCTGCAGCATCGCTCAGAATGAAAACCCAGGAGCTTCTCCCAGCTCCACTCCTCCACCTCACTCCCTGCACACCAAAACCTCAAGAAGTGGCAAAGACAAAAATACCATCCTTCAATAAAAGGTGGGCCCTGACACCAATATACAATGCATTTACTATGAAAATGGATTTAAGTTACTCCCTCGGTCGCTTTTTTCCTGTTATCAAGCCAACCCCTCTCACATCATCAACCCCAAGCAAATAAGAAATTGGGATTGGAGCATTTTCACTAATGGAACATCAGTTCCATGGTGCCCTTGTGACGGTGGGTCATTTACTCAACAATGACTGAGTGCCTACTATGTGCCAAAGGTTATTATGCTTTACCTTCTACTCATCTGTTAGGTGTTTCAAGGACAGGGACATGAATTCCCAGTTCTAAGCACGGTGACTGTTATAGACGTGAAGAGATGTACAACAAACCTTCACTGAATGTGTCAACAAAGTCCTCAAGGGATATGTCAATGAAAAGCACACATACCAGCCAAAGTGCTCTCCTCAAGGCCACTAACAGCACCAAGCCGCACAGCAAGGATCCAGCTTACCTTCTCTGAAAACAGTGAAGTCTGAATATAGGTTTGCCTTTAATGGGTTTTGTTCAATTATTCATTCAGCAGCTTTTATTGAACATCTATTTATGCCACGCCCTGGAGACACACACTGAGAAAGAGAGGCGCAGTCCAGCACTTGTCGAGCTTACAGTTTAGCTAGAAGGGCAAGCATCTAGCCAAACATTGCCCAGAAAAAGTTGTAGGCGTTATGAAAGTAAAATACACGTGCTCTGGTTCAACTGAGGCAGGAAAATGGAAACAACTGGTTTGTGGAAACAATCATTTGTGTGGTAAAAGAGAAAATGGCATTGGGGGACTGCAGAGGTGAGGGAGGGTTATCTAGTTCAAAAACAATGTGGCATTTATACAAAAAGGAAGACTGCAGGCTTGGGGAGAGAAAGAGAACAATAAAGAAAACTGTGCAGAAAGTAGCAGAGGGCTCAGCTGGAAGGTTCCACAGTGAACTTTTGTGTCAGAGTGGTAAAAGGGCATCAGAGCAGTACTAAGACTTCCACTGTCTTAGATAACCTATTCCCCACACGCACGCCCACACTTTGGAATACTATGAGATAGCAGAGCAAACACAGGTGTGTCATTGGTAAGCATAAGTCATGGAATATGGAGGCTCTGAGCGGCCTCTGGGAAGCTGGGAGCCATGAATCACTTCCCACTCTGCCTGTTGCCTGTGCCAGGCCAAGGGGAGAAAGAAAGTGACCTCATACAGCTTTCAAAGTCTGGCTCTCATTATTTGGAGATCTACCCCTCACCCCATAGAGGGAGGCCAAAACCATCCCAAAGGGATGCCACCCCAGAGGAAGAATCACTGGGCCACAGGATATGAATATTTTTGAGGTTTCTGAAACATTCTGTCCATTTCATTTTGGCTTCTTGTTACTAAAAATCTCTATGGAATAGAATTCAGTGTAACACTTTGAATAAAAAAGATATATGCATATTAAAAGAGCTACCCTTTCTGAATTTGCTAACAAGATTTTCAGAGACTAAAATGTGATCTCCATGGCTGTGTCAGTATTTTTTTTTAATTTATTTATTTTTGACCGTGTTGGGTCTTCGTTTCTGTGCGAGGGCTTTCTCTAGTTGCGGCGAGCGGGGGCCACTCTTCATCACGATGCGCGGGCCTCTCACTATTGCGGGCCTCTCTTGTTGCGGAGCACAGGCTCCAGACGCGCAGGCTCAGTAGTTGTGGCTCACGGGCCTAGTTGCTCCGCGGCATGTAGGATCTTCCCAGACCAGGGCTCGAACCCATGTCCCCTGCATTGACAGGCGGATTCTCAACCACTGCGCCACCAGGGAAGCCCCAATGTGTCAGTATTTTTTAAACTTCTACTTGCTAACTGGAACATTTTTTTAAAATATTTATTTATTTATTTAGTTGGTTGCATCAGGTCTTAGTTGTAGCACCTGGGCTCCTTAGTTGTGGCAGGCAGGCTCCTTAGTTGCAGCTTGCCGGCTCCTTAGTTACGGCCTAGGTGCTCCTTAGTTGTGGCAGGCGGGCTCCTTAGTTGCAGCTCACCAGCTCCTTAGTTGTGGCAATGTGAACTCTTAGTTGCGGCATGCATGTGGGATCTAGTTCCCGGACCAGGGATCGAACCCAGGCCCCCTGCATTGGGAATGCAGAGTCTTAACCACCAGGGAAGTCCCCTAACTAGAATATTTTAAAAACTGATATCGGCCAATATTAACATTCCTCATCCTTTCATAAGACTATGATGATAATTCTTCACTGATATTTGATATTGATATTGATTAAAATGTATTTTAGTCACCTAAGCCTATATTGAAAAATAAGGTCTTTGATTCAAAAAGTGCATGCCATCCTCCCCTCAGAAAGAATGACGGTAGTCTTAGTAATGTTTGTTATCAAACTTAAATTATTTTTGCCCTATATATATTTTATAAAAATAATTATTCCTTATCTTACAGTAACAGTAAATCATTCATCAACAATTACAATGATCCAAGTGCTAGATATTCTGCTAATTACTTGGGCCAAAGAGGAAACAAAATTCAGAAGCTGCCCTCAAGAAGATGACCATCTAGTAGAGAGAACCAGACATGCAAGCAATTGTATTTAATATGTTAGTTTATGTAAGCAAGTGTGTACAAACAACAAAGAGAACATTAGGAAAGGAATATCTAAGTGCATCTTGGAAATTCAGAAAGGGCTTATAGAGGAGGTAACTCAAGCTAAAACTTAGACTTAAAAGAGAGACGGACAGGCAGACAAAAAGAAAGGTCTTTCTAGGCACAGGACATTAAACGGAGTTCAGTAAGGACAGCAAACACAGAGGATGCATTGGGAGACTGGGAAGACTATGGAGAAGCTTGCCCACCATGCTGAGGAGTTTGCTTTCTCTCAGGGCCAGCAAAGAACCCATGAAAATTTTTGAGAATTGAAGGGACATGATCCAATTTAAGTTTCCTATATGAAATGGGGTAGACTGGAATAAGATAATAAAAAGAATGAGTAGTTAGAAAATAATAGTCCAGGTGAGAGGTTATACACCCTGAAATAAGACAACAGTGGTGGGAATCAATAGAGAGGTATAATACAAACGGTATTAAGGAAATAGAAGCTAAGGGACCTGATAATTGACTGGATATTGACAGCAAGAGAAGATAGAAAATAAAAAGATGATTTCTGGGTTTCTGGCAGGTAAATTTATAGCTGTGCCATCCTATGTATGACCTAAGGAGAGGCAGCAGACATGAAGAGGAAGACAGTAACTTTTGGTTGAACACTGTATTGATCAGCCTAGATTAAAATAAACTATAGTCAAAAAATAATAATAATAATAATAATAAATAAATAAATAAACTATAGTAACTGAGTATCCCCAAATCTCAGTGATTTAAACAACAAAGACGAAATTCTTATTCATGCTACATGTCTACTGTACTTCAACAGACCTCCTTCTGGGGCACAGACTGATGGACACCCTGCCATCTGAAACACTGATGAATTCAAAAGCAGGACAAAGGAGTGCTAAAGATTCATACCATGCCCTGACAATTAAAATACTTTGGCCCAGAAGTGGGACACATCACTTCCACCCACAATCTATTGGCCAGAAATAGACATATGACTGTGCCTAAATTCAAGAGGGCAGAGAAGTTGCAATCCTCCTAGATGTAGCCCAAAATAGCCCAGAAGCAGAGAAGTAGATATTTGTGGTCATCAGTAATGTCCATCAAAGACATGTTAGGTCTGAAGCACCTAACATGAAGTAGGACAACTTCAGCATGCCCTCTAAAGGCCATTATATGTGCAGGCTAGAGCTCAGGAAAAGTATCAGGGTGGGAGACACAGACCAAGGAGCTACAAGGATAAATGTGAAAATTCGAGTCCTCAGGGCATCTATGTAAAAATGAATTTCCAAGGTTAACTGGTTTGCCCACAGTCACAGAGCAGCATGAATGTGGTGGGACCAGGCCTCCAGGTGTCTGACTCCAAACTCAACATTCTTTCTGAAGATGCCTCTAGTGGAATGTCTTATTTGGACAGGCTCTGTTCAAGCAGCAATTATCTGTTCAACAAAGATGGCATTATCTTAATTTTATCAGCAAGTCCAAAAATTTGCCCATATTTGTCCATTCTCTCAGAAAGCCAAGGTAAATTTTGGTGGCACTCACTCACACTTGGACAATGCCTTCATTTTTTTTTTTCACATAAAGATCTATCCTGTGTGTTTGGTTTTTACAGTGTGAGAGTTACTTTTCTAAACTTATGTGTCATAGTCCTCTGTTTTAAATCAGAACTAAAGAGAGACTGAAATTTACACTACAGAAGGAGTCTGCAAACTTTTTCTGCTAAACAAATGGGCATGGCTGTATTCCAATAAAATTTGACTTATAAAAACAGCCAGCTAACCATATTTGGCTCACAAGCTATAGTTTGCTAACCCCTTCACTAAAGGACAAACTTAATTAAAAACGATACTACTTTGGGGTATATTATAAAGAAATCAGTAATTAGGGAATTCCCTTGCGTTCCAGTGGTTAGGACTCTGTGCTTCCACTTCAGGGGGCAGGAGTTGGATCCCTGGTTGGGGAACTAGGATCCCGCATGCCGCTCAGTACAGCCAAAAAAAAAAAAAAAGAAAAGAAAAGAAAAGAAAAAGAAATCAGTAATTTGGAAACTAGTATTGCACAAGATGGAAATCTGGTGATCACAAGAACTCCAGATTACAAACCCACCTAAATTATATTTATAAAATTAGAACCATGGATTTTTGTGTAGTGCTTGTGAAGCCCTCCACAGTTCAGTCTCAAAGTTCTATACTGGTTAAAGAGACACTGAGCCTGTTATTAAGCTACTACCTCTCAGCTCCAAACCCATCTTTCCATACCATCTCTATGACGCTAGGGCTGGGGCTCTGTGAACCATACTTCCACCTTGTTAGCTGCTGCCTGTTAGGCTCTGCCCACAGAGGGCACTGGATGGAAGCTAGGAGGCTGGAAGAGGGAGGTGTGGCTTGTTCCTTTCTGTCTGTTACCTATTGGCTTCCTGCTCCTATGGATGGCCTAGCCCTGCTTCTTTACTCCAGCAGCTGCACTTCCTTCCTGTGGCAGCTGCTGGCTGAATCCAGTTAGCAGTCTTTCTGGAACCACAGTTCCAGCCTGCCTCCTCCTCAGGTCCAGGTCCCAGCCCCCTGCCCCTCACCTGAGCTCAGAGACTCCATAACACCAACCAGGCAGTACCATCTCTCAGAGGTCTGGGTACCAGGCCCTCAGCTTCCCTCCTCTGAGCTCAGAGGCCTCAGCACCAGACATTATCTTGGAGATGGGAGTTCAGCCCCACAGGGCCCCTCGACCAAGCTTCTGAACTTTAATAATCTCAATCCTAGGAGTGGCAAATGCCTCCTGTGGTTGCTACTTCCGTGATCCCGTAGTGTTCTCTTGTTGCCTTTTCAGTTCTTTAATATCTGGTTGATATTTTTTATATTAAATTCTCTGTTAAAATATTTAATGTAATTTCTGTCTCCTGACTCAACCCTAACTGATACACAGTCCAGCAATTTCAAAAGAACTCTAATCCTCAATTTTTTTTTCTCGAGCACTACGAAGCAGACACATAATTCTGAACTTTACTAAAATCCCATCTGCTGCTCTCAAATACTACAGCTGCTCCCACGCCTGACTCCTCAAGAGTCTCCTCTCCCCCTGAAATTCCTTCCACCCTTAGCTTTTCAATCTAGTCTCTTTTGTCTTCCTCCCCAACTCCTTTCCTCCTAATTCTCCAACACAAAATCCCAAGAACCAGTCTGCCAAAAAGGATGAGTCTCAGAAGGTGACAGAGCTGAGGCACTTGGGCTCCTTTCCTCATGCCAGAGGTTACAAACTGAAATGCCCACCATGGGAAGGTGGGACATAGGTGAGAAGGTGGCCATGCATAAGAACTCTAGGGCTCCATGTCATCACCGTCTAAGTACAGTTATGCAACTACATTCACCCTCAAAGTTGGGGGAAATTGGAAGTTGTGGTGCCAGTGGCGGCTGCAAAGTGTGTGCCTGTCTAGATATCAGAGCCTCAATTTTTCAAGGGAGGTCAAAAAATCAAGATTTTTTACGTGAAATCTCCGAGTTTTTAAACATGGCTCTTTGCCATTCTGTGCAGGTTAACTGAAACTTGCCTAATCCTGCCTGCATGCCCTGTTTGCTAGCACTGCACAATGCTAGCGTCAAATGCATTAGACATATTCCATTTTTTGTCAAAGATTTGACGATTAAAACTGTTTTTAATAGTAACCTACAGAGCTCTGAATTATAACAGCAAACCAAAAATAGGATTCCTTTCCCTGCCACTTTTCAAAGTTACCACCAAAATGAAAGAAAGAAAGCAAGAAAGAGTTGAGTAACAGAAGATACTACTTGATTTAAACCCTCACCTCAGAAAATCTGGTATTCAACTTTGAAAAAAATTAACAGAAGAAAATAGCTCTCTAAAGCAATGCTTTTAAAGTTTATTTTAGAAGGTGGTAGTGCTACATTATTTTTTAAGTAATATTTACAGAACAGTTTGTTCTAGAGTTCTGAATGACACAAACAGAGTAGGCCTGGTATACACATGCCAAAATGGTGACAATGAAATTAGAGCTTGATCCAGTGGTAAATTACCCTCTGCTCATCCCACCAACACCTAAGGCTCTGAAATGGAGAAGGCATCATTTGAGTAAGTCGGCCACTTGGGTACACATAAGGGCACACACCCACTTACCTCCCAAACCCCCCATGTACAATTACCCAGTCTGCAAAAAAAAGACACACTGGCTCTATAATTATCAGATGCAAACTAAAAAAGCATGTCCTTTTAAAAGCTTAGCTACATTTCCTAGCCACACTTTACCAGCCTCAGAGCAAACTCCAAAGCAGTATGATGTCTGCTGCCTGGAATGTCTAACAGCACAGAGTAATGTGAAGTCTATCTGCTGGGGGACAAAGCGATGTCAGTACTGCTAGAGTGGGGATGCGGGGCAGAAGGGGTTAATTTCTTATTCCTTATTCCAACACGTCCCTGTGTGTTATTCCTACAGAAGGAAAACATTACAATTTCCCACCGCCAACTTATTTTGCTCCACCTCCACAAGTACTTATTGTCAACTGCAATAAGAACTAGCCCAACTAAAACCCACAACCTTACTCTCCAAAAGCCAGAAAGGAGCCATAAGAGGCCTCTACAGAGTTCACATGGTTGGCACAAAGGCCATGCCCTAAAGACTCCTTGGAGAACTACTGTATCTTCAGTCCATTCACACTTTCTTGACACAAAATTCTGATCAGCCTGTTTGATTTTCAAAGTTTACAGATCAGACTCAGGAAATTTCAGTATAGAGACAAATCAAAGGCACTTGGGGACCTAAAAAGGCCATATATATTGTGAAATGCCAGAGCACATGGTGAAGATACCAAATGTTGAAGAGGAGATGTGTTAAAGAAATGAAGAGGAGCGCATGAGACCATCTCAAAAACTGGGCCTTAAAAAGACAGTGTAATTGGTTAAAAGGCCGGAAGAGACTGGAGCCAAGTAAAAGAGGAGAAGACAGAAACAGACAATATGCTCAGATCAACAGGAAAAGAACCAATATGAAATAGCTCAGAGGGGCAAAATAACATGATTCTCATAGCTGTTAGAGAAGCATCTGATGTTTATTGTGGACTTCGGCCTGTAGGCTCAATGTCTAGTACTTCACCTGCTTTATTTTATTCAACCCTTTCAACAACCCTGTGAGCTGGGTATTATGTCCATTTTACAGATGAAGCTATAGGCTCGGAGACTTTAAGCTCAAGGTTACTTGGTGAGGAAAGGGCATACCCAGATTCGAATTTCAGGTCTGCCTAGTTCCAAAGGATCTCTTGGGGAGGAGAAGAAGGAGAGGGGAAGAGAGAAAAGAAAAAGGATACTATTTAGTATGCAAGGTACCCACCATGCCCCTGACTCTCTGCACTCTGCATCTACCACTGCTCTATGAGGGAGCATGTCTCTCTAGCACAGCATCTGGCCCAGGTCTGTACTCTGTATCTAATGAATGAGTACATGAGTCTTTCCATAGTACAATTCTATAATGTAGGTGTTGTTATTCTCATTGAACAGTTGAAGAAACCACTATTCTTTAAAGCATTTGGTCTAAAAGAGAAGAAAGAAAACTTTCCCAGTGAAAGATAAAACCAAGGGTTATCTTGACAGGCCAAATGACTGCCCTTGTCAAAACAACTGATGGACTACTGGGAAGGAAAATAAAGCAGAACTACGAGGGGATGTAAAATAACAGACATTTTGTACTATTTTTTTCTTTCCTTTAATATTTGAGACAACATAACTTGCAGTAAGATCAGCAAACGAAACAGCTCTCTTTACAACAAAATTTCATTTATAGACCAAATTCCTGAAAAGTTTACCTATGACAATTGATGCAGGGCATCGTCACTTGAAAGAAAGGAAAGAAAGAGAGAAAGAGAGATTCAGAGACACAGAGAGACAAAAAGAAAATAAAACTAACAACCCAGAAAACTACGCAGCTCATCACGTGTTCTCTTCCAAATTCTGCAGAATCACACTTAACGTGACAGATGTGAAGAGGGAAGGAGGCTCACACTCAGAAAGGCAGGAGAACTATTCTGGGGAGGTTTGTTAGAAGAGGTGGCAAAGTGCCTGGAGAACTAGTGCACAGATGTAGCTTTGGCATATTGATTCATTCATTCATTCATTTATTCATTCATGGATACATACATGCATGCAACAAATAATTACCACATCCTGACTATGAGCCTGACTCATCAACTGTAGCTGAAGATACTGTGGGGAGCCAGACATAGTCCCTGTCCTTAAAGAGCTCATAATCTGCTGGAAATTTTCAGGCAAGTAACAAGTCAATTAATTCTACCCATAATGGGGTATATCTTAGGGATTCTAGGAACTCAGCCTAGGGGAGCAAGGGTTGAGGAAGGCTGCTCAGCAGTGGCATGTGATTCTTGAAGGGAGGAGGGATAACCAAGGAAAGAAGTAGAAGGAGGGCTGGAGAGGTTGTCAGGGATACGACTTTGCATACCATGGTGAGATCTTTATATTTTATCCTGAAGAAAATTGAAAGCCATTCAATGTTCATTATCAGGGGAATCACATGTCCAGATTGGCATTAAAAAATTAAAATGTGGAGAAAATACAGATAACAGAATGGAAAGAGGTTTACATTGGAGGAGAGGATGTAAGTCATGAGACTACTACAGTTGTTCAGGCTGGAAATATGGAAACCTAAACTAAGGTTGAGATGGGGAGAATGAAAAGGAGGGAACTGAGTCAGGAGACGCTTGGGGGGAAAGAATCAATAAGAACTGGGGACTAATTTGGACAGGGGTTATGAAGAGTCAAGGATGACCTCAAAGTGTGTGATTTGCTTGTGGTGGGGCTAGGATGCTGGAAACATTCCCTAAGAAAGGGACACAGGATAAAACTGGGGGAAGGTGACAAGTTCAGACTTGGACATATTGAGTTTAAACTGTCTGTGTCTGGTGAGAGCTCCTAGTCATGTGTGCCTCTATAGCCTACTCACTGCGTTATCTATTGCTACATAACAATATTAGCACAAATTTAGTAGCTTCAAGAAACACATATTTATCTCACAGTTTCTGTGGGTCAGGGGTCCAGGTATATCTAAGCTGGTTCCTCTGCAAGGCTGCAATCAATCTGTCAGCCAGGGCTGGGTTCTCCTCTGAAGCTCAGCTGGGAGAGACTCCATTTCTTAGCTTATGTGACTGTTTGGAGCATTCAGTTCATTGTTGATTGGTGTCCACCCTAGGCTCCTTGCCACAAAGCCCTTTCCATAGGCAGCTAACAACATAGCAGCTTTCTTCTTTAAATCTAGCAAGAATGAGTATCTCCTTGAAACACGGGCATTACAACCTTATGTAACATATTCACATACATACCATCACCTTTGCTGTGTTTTATTGGCTAGAATAAAGTCACAGGTCTTCCCCTCCCCAGCTCATTCAAGAGCAGAGGATCACACTAAGGCATGAATCCAGGAGGTAAGGGTCATGGAAGCCACCTTAGAGTCTATCCACCACAGTCATTTTCATTTGATCTCCAAAAGTTGGAAAGACTTGGACTTTCTTTCTTATCCCCTACAGCCCCATGGCCTAAGCAACTAGTTACTGAGTGGCATTCAACTATAGATTCACGACCCATCCATCCCTCTCAATTCAATCTCTTCCATAAAGTCTTTCCAAGGAGGCTCTCCCCTCTGCTCCTTCCCCACCCCATTCTGGTCTGATAGCATTTAAAATCTAAACTAATAGTTTCCAAAATCTGAGGGTCAAAAAACTGCATACCCCCCAAAAGAAATAATAATAGCTACCATTTATTAAATGCTCACTATATATCACTCACTATACTGGAAACCATATATGCAATATCTCATTCAATCCTCAAAATGATACCAAGTGAAGTGCACTTTTTTTTTTTTTGCGGTACGCGGGCCTCTCACTGCTGTGGCCTCTCCCGTTGCGGAGCACAGGCTCTGGATGCGCAGGCTCAGCGGCCATGGCTCACGGGCCCAGCCGCTCCGCGGCATGTGGGATCCTCCCGGACCGGGGCACGAACCCGTGTCCGCTGCATTGGCAGGCGGACTCTCAACCACTGCGCCACCAGGGAAGCCCCGAAGTGCAAATATTATTCGTATTTTACAGATGGGAAAATGGAGACACAGAAAGGACAAGGCACTTACCCAAAGTCATACAGCTAATTAAGTGGTGGGTACTGGGCATTCTGACTGCAGAGCCCAGACTCAAAGCCAGACCAGCCACTTAAACATAACCACTTGCATTTTTAGGATCCTCTGAGTGAGAAAATAAAAAATAACCGAAAGCCACTTTGAGTTCAATAAATATATTTATAGTTTTTTCCCATGATAGAATATATAAATATTTGCAAAACACAGTACCTACATGTGCAAATGTTTATACCCCCTACAGATAATGAGGATTAGCAACCAACTGCAAAGCCTCACAGCCTTCCCCACACGGCTCCTCAGCTGGGCACCAGCAGCCCCTGTCACATTCTTTTGGTACTGGGATTATAACCTGTATCAGCGGTTCTCAACTAGCAGTCATTCTGCCGTCCTGGGAACATTTGGCAATGTCTAGAGACACTTCTGATGGTCATGACTAGGGAGGGGGTGCTGTTGGAACCTAGGGTATGAAGGCCAGGGACGCTGCTAAACTTCTTATAATGCCCTGGGCAGTCCCCACAACAAGAAATTATCTAGCTCAGAGTGTTAATGATGTCAAGTTTGAGAAACCCTGATGTATATCAACATAAAATTCACTCACTGTTTTATATGTATGTCCTAACTCTCCAAGATAAACCTACATGCAATCAGAGCCCCAAATATCTGAGCTCCTCATCATCCCACCTTTCCCAACCTGCACCTAAATTCCAAACAGGATGAGTGTCTAAGAGATAGGAATTGAAGTTTATTTCAAAGATGGAGTAGGCTTTATTTCTACAAGAGTAATTTATTCAATGATTAACACATTTCCTCCAAACTAATAGCTTCTCCTTTGAATTTACTAAAGTCTAATTTACTACTGGAATTAATACAGCCTTACCCAGAGCAGCCTCTGGCACCTGTATATTTGAATTAGCAAGCAATTTCCTGGTTTAGAAAAATCAGATAAATGAAACAATATGCAAGATGCAGACAAACAGACCCAGAAGCATCATAAAATGCCAAGGACTGGAAGGTGTTTATTTCCTCAAGCAACCATTCACCCCTTAAATGTATGAAAGGCAAGGACATGCAAATGAACTACCTTCCAAAAATGATTCTTTTTATTTTTTAATCACAAATCATTGTGAAGGAAGACAACAACATTGTTCTAAAGCATATCAGATGTATTTGCTGAATGATGAAGAGTCCTCTTCTTTGTTAACACAAGTAGGAGTTGTGTGTATACTAAGAAGAAAATACATTATAATTCTAAGAAGGAGAAGGAACCATTATTCTATTTTTCAAGATAAAGAAATCTAAACCTATACTCCAGACAATGAGTCAAAGGACCATCCCAACAAATTTTCTACCAAGTAGGAAATCGCCATGTTGTATATTTCCATGCCTCTGTGAGCCAATCTCAGGGTACAGTCTGGCTCCTCTTTTGCTCTCAAATAAATAAAAAACAAGTCCATTGAATCCCAAAATAATTTAAAACCTTTGGGACCACACCCACACTGCTGAGAAGACTCCAAAATTGTTCCGTCTGCTCTAGCACTGTACTTACCACGGGGGAGCTGATGAATCAGACTGGACAGGACCACGTGGGTCTCTGAAATTCCTCAGGAGCATCTTGATTACACCCAATCAGTGAGGCCATACACAGAAGCCCAGTGAATCAGAAACCCAGCACAGTCAGCAGGGCTGGAAAACCAAGGCCATTAGCTCCTGCTGTTTCCCACCTCTTAAAGAATCAAATCCAAGCTGATTGTGAAAGACAATGGCCACTTTGTACAATCAACCACAGATTATTTTTAATGGGGGCAGGAGAGATTCAAAGCAGTGGGGGACTCCAAAATCACTAATCATCACATTTGGAATTTTCTGAAGGTTATTCTCTGAAACAACAGATCTAACTTCTCAAATATAATTTTCCTAGGCACATGCCTGAGTACATGCCAAACAGTATCAGCAAACAGCAATACAAGTACATACCAAGGCCTGGGGTAAAGTGGCCTGGGGTTTAAGTTCATCTGAGCATTAGCCTGGTTCTACAGGGGTTGGTGAACTCATGTGAGTGGATTGAGCCCTTGGCTAGGATCTGGTTTGGAGTCTGAGTAGGCATCTAGTTGGCATATGTCTACACCCCTTCATTCATTCCACCTACAATTAGCTGAGCATTTACTCACACATGGAGCCTTTATTCTGACTTTTCCTTCCTTTTCTGATGTCTGCTCACTCAGATTCTATACTTTCTCCACTTGATTTAGTGGCCTAAATCAAGCTCTACCTCCTCTAAGAAGCCAACCTCACCAACTCCAGCCAACATGATCTCACATTATTCTCTGAATAGGGGACATCAGGGTAGCTGTTTGTGGAGCTCTTACAATGTTCCAGGCACCATGCTCAACTTTTTATATATATTTGACCTCATTTAATTTTCCTATGCCAGATATATATCACTTCTCCCACCTCACTGATGAGAAAACTGAGGCTAACAGAGGAAAAGCAACTTACCCCAGATCACACAGCTAGTAAACAGTATAGCCCCTGTCTGTCTTGGGCACTAAATCAGGGCACAGTTTTTCTGTAAATGGCCAGATATTGAATATTTTAGCTTTGCAGGCCACATATTCTCTGTTGTAACCTCTCAACTCTGTCTGCCATTGTAGTGTGAAAGCAGTCATAGGCTATACATTTAAAAATGAAAAACACATTCTTAGCTCACCAGCAGCATGAAAACAGGTGGTCTGGGGGCCTGTATGAAACCTCCGCTATGTAAAGTCAGTGGGCTACAAACACCTTGGCAATGTTCCGCCCCTCCAGCGCACACAGCTCAAGACTTACACACAGTAACAGCAACCTGTACTAGGTACTTGGTAGGAGCCAGACTCTGTCCCTATTTCCCAAAGACCTCACAAAAGCCCTCCCTCCACACAGGAGCCATCACTATTCCTATTTGAGCGGATGTGCTTGAGTAAGTGAAAGAACTTCACAAGGTTGCCCTGCTCGTTAGGTGTGTGGGCTGGGATTTGAACCCAGTTAGTGGGACACTAGAGCTGCATTTTCCACCTCCACAGCCTATATATACCCAGGTTGAAGCTGGAACCCACACCTCTTCAGTGTGACCACCCAGAACCAAGTCCTGGTCTCCTGGCTACGCTGCTACCCATGTATGTCCACAGGAAATATAGGGCCACTACAGCCCCTGGCTTCCTGAGGCAGGTCTCACATGGAATGCCACTTCTTACCACTTTGAAGAGACAGAAAACATTCCAGATAACTAAAGATCAAAGGTCATTTCAGAAGACCCGATTTCATATTCCATTGTTAAACTTGAATAAGCCATTACATTCAGTGGAATGAATGATCTAAGGGATCAAGTACATCATATCCCACAATGTCATTTTTTTTTAATTATAAATAAATATTGCAAGCACCAAGGAAATCACTTCCCAGAGCCCATTTCATTTATAGTCCCTACTCCAAGTGTGCCTGACTCTACTCTGAGGCATCAACCTGCCATATTAAACCATGCCATCCATATAAAGTTTCCTCCTCCATAAGACTTCTTCTGCCCTAATTCTGCAAATAATGGATAAAGACAAGCCCTGACGTTGGCTGAGGAGAGAAAAGGGGAAAATGGATCCTGATTACAAAAGAATAAATCTTTGCTCTCCCCATGGGCTGATATGTCATCCAGTGGAGCAAACATGAGTTTTAGAGTCAGAAATGTAGTTTACTGTCGGAGTGACCTTGAGCCTCACTAATCCTCAAGTTCCTCATCTAGAACATAAGAACAAAAATGGCTATGGGGCTTCCCTGGTGGTGCAGTGGTTGAGAGTCCACCTCCCGATGCAGAGGACACGGGTTCGTGCCCCGGTCCGGGAAGATCCTACATGCCGCAGAGCGGCTAGGCCCGTGAGCCATGGCCACTGAGCCTGCGCGTCCGGAGCCTGTGCTCCGCAACGGCAGAGGCCACAACAGTGAGAGGCCCGCGTACCACAAAATAAAAGAAATAAAAAATGGCTATGGCGCACGTTCTTGATAAATGAAACAATATTTCTAATGCAACTGGCCCAAACACCAGACCTACCTTCTCTTTTTCTCTTACGTGAGGATTTTATTTTTAAAACACATGAAACAGGGACTTCCCTGGAAGCGCAGTGGTTAAGAATCCGCCTGCCAATGTAGGGGACATGGGTTCGATCCTTGTTCCAGGAAGATCCCACATGCCATGGAGCAACTAAGCCCATGCGCCACAACTACTGAGCCTGTGCTTTAGAACCCACGAGCTACCACTACTGAGCCCGTGTGCCACAACTACTGAAGCCCACGCACCTAGAGCCTGTGCTCCACAACAAGAGAAACCACCGCAATGAGAAGCCCGTGCACCTCAACGAAGAGCAGCCCCCGCTCACCGCAACTAGAGAAAGCCCGCACACAGCAACGCAGAACCAATGCAGCTAAAAATAAAATTAATTAATTTAAAAAAACACATAGAACAGATTAACTGTCATAGTGGCTGTTGTTTTACTTTTAATACACATTCTTTTAAACTTCCAAATTAGCATAAGGTAAAAGAGTCACTGTGACAAATTTAAATTGGAATTATCTAAAGTGGTGGTCTTCCCAGATTTCTTTTTTAGGTCCACAGTCAAGTGTATGAAATACTTGATAGATTAAAGGCATATTTCAATCTAGCTTACATAGTCAGTGTGGGTAACATAATACAACGAACACCTAGTGCTAGTTATGGCCAGACATAGCTTGGTTTCCAAAAGGTAACTACACCCTTAAGTGTGCAGTAGATGCCCAGTCAGGCTGGTGGCTTACGCCATGGGAACTAAAGACTTGGTTCACATCTCAACTCGTGACACTTAGTAACTGTGGATGTGGGCAAACCCCTAGCCTCCTCAAGCTCTGTTATCCTCATCTATAATATGGAATGATGGTGTCTGCCCCCTGAGCTTGTTATGAGGGTGAAATGAGATAATCCATGTAAATGCATATTAAATCCATATTAAATATAAAGCATTAACATACTGCCTGACTCCTTATAAGGATTCAATACCTGTAGGTTATGATTATTAGTTTTATTAATGTTGGCTTATGATCACTGAGGAAATTCTGAAGAACGTGCAGCTCTGAAAAAAGAGCTGAAAGAGAACCCTGAGCAATAAAACTACTGGGAAGGGTGGATGGTCTAGGTGACACCTTGACAAGAGGTTAACTCACTTGGCGGAAATTTATTTCAACATGTGTGCACGTGTGCATGCATCTGCAAAGATGTACATGTGTGCCAATTCTGGCATATTTGCTAAAAACTCCACCACATTATCATCATGCCTTGTGAACCTAACCAGACTGGGGAGTCTATCACAGAACAACTGTCAAGTTAAAATTGGATCCTCACTGTCCAAATGAAGGCAGTTTTTTAATTTCCTTTTCCCTTCTCCACTTCTCCTCAACCTCCCACAAATGAACACACTTACCCAAGCCAAGAATATACAGCTCAGAAATGAGATCAGGAAAAAATTAAAATGAAAAACAAAAACCTAGGAAAATAAGCATATCAGAGAAAGTAATCAAAGAGCAGCACCACTTGATTATTCACACAATTAACACTATGATCTGCCCTGCACCAGATACTCTATGAACTGCTGTGTTGTTGTCTCTAATCTTTACAACCAACGTGCAAAGTATATATTCTTATTCCCATTTCACAGATCAGGAAATCAAGGCTTTTATAGATGAAGTGACTTGCCCAAGGCCATCTAGTTCATAAGCAGTGAGTCAGGATTTGAACCCTACCCTCTCTAGTAATAAAACTCTTCCAAATAGTCCCTGCCACTTCTCCAAGCTCTGTGGCAGGCATGGGGTCCTATATAAAGAAACTAAGCTTGGCTCTTGCCCTCAAGGAGCATATAGTCTAATGGGAAGGACAGAGGCAAGTAATGATGATACAGAGTAAGGCATGATCTCCAGGGCTAAAAACAATGTGTCATAGGAGATCCAAGGAGAAAGGGACTCAATCCAGGAATGAAGAGGCAATGTAAGAGTAGGTATTGAAGGATGAGTAAGAGTTTGCCAGTTAGAAAAGAGGGAAATGGGCATCCAGGCTTGGCGTAATCATGCAAACACAGAGATAGGAAAGATCCTTGCATGTTAGAGGTAGTAAGATGGGAGGTATCTGAGTGAGCTGTGAAGGAAAGGGAAACAGGCTAGAGAGGAAACAATGGGCTGATAGAGAAAAGTTTGTCAGCCATGCTATAGAGTGTAGAGTGCATTCTGTAGCCAAATTACAGGCAGAAAGAGACCAGCAAAGCAGCTCTTGCCCCAGGACAGAGTAGAGAAGGTGAAGAACGAGGACAATGGGGTGAAGGAAAGGCTTATTCACGGGTTAGAGATGGCGTGAGAGGTGAGGAGATCAAAGGCTGAAATGAAGCACATGGAAGAAGAGATGATGCCTGCTCAAAGGAGTTCCAACCAGGGAAAAACAGCCCACAAGAGAAATAACAACAGTACAGGATCCTTGATATTTAGGAAACAGAATTGAAAACAAGCCCATAGCATATTTGATTTAGACCAGTAAGAAAAAGGGAGAGAAAGTTTCAAAAGTGAAAGCGATGGAGATTAGCACAAGGTCTCCAACAGAGATCAACAGAACCCAAAATGTAAAAAGTAGGACTCAATCTTCTATGTTTCAAGAGGAGCTTAACTAAAAGGAATAAGAAATTGAAAGCAATAACAACAACAACAAAACACAATGAGTCTGGTTTGGAGGTGAAGCCACTGTACCATTGAAGACATCAAGAAATGAACCAGCACCATCAGTTTAGAGCAGACAATGGTCCAGCAAGCCAACCTGAGCAGTACAGATGGTAACTACTGCTAAAGGGACAGAGGTCATGCCCACAGGGGTGGCTTCCTTCATTTTCCCCTGAGAAATGCATCATAAATCATACATAGATGGGGAATATGGATGCAGAGTACAACCCAGGAAACACTAAGACCTGAAATGACAGCACAACTTCCTTGTTATTCTCAATATTGCTCCCATGATGCTGGCTGCAAGTCATGACTCACACTAGGGAATTAAGGGCTCTCCAAAAACAATCTGTTTCAATTACACACACCACTTCTACAGAAAGGAAAGTGATATATTTCTACTGATGCAGACAGAACTTTTAAGCCCAACCAATCCTCTGTCTGGAGATTCGAGAGAGTTCAAATATGACAAAATAAAGACTAAATACCATATCTCCTGTCAAACAGAAGGAAGGACATTGGTCAACCAAAACCAGGGTAAACACATGAAGAAAGATCCATGGACCAAGCTACCGGGAAATCAAGGAGGGATTTTAAGTGTTAGAACTTCCAGGTTCCTTGAAAACCATCCTGTTCAACTTCCTGGTTTATATATTAGGAAAATAAAGACCCAAACAAGAAAAATACCCCAGCCTCTTATAGCACGTTGGGAGGGGAGAGAGAGAGAGAGGGATGGAAGGAGGGAACAGGGGAGAGAAAGAGAGACAAAGAAACCAGGGCTTATCACAACTTCCATTGCAAGACGCTGCTCTTCCCAGGGTCCAGAACCCAAGTCCTCAGATAAAGCAGCCATCCTCCCCTGAGGGTGGGCTCAAACCCCTCAAGACCAGAGATAGGGCCTCCCTGGTGGCGCAGTGGTTGAGAGTCCGCCTGCCGATGCAGGGGATACGGGTTCGTGCCCCGGTCCGGGAGGATCCCATATGCCGCGGAGCGGCTGGGCCCGTGAGCCGTGGCCGCTGAGCCTGCACGTCCGGAGCCTGTGCTCCGCAACGGGAGAGGCCACAACAGTGAGAGGCCCGCGTACCGCAAAAAAAAAAAAAAAAAAAAAGACCAGAGATAAATCAGCCACACCCTGGTTCTGCAACACTCTGAATTAGTGATTTTGGTGATGGGTGATTCTACTCCCAGAGCCTCTCCTGTTTTGTGAGTATCTCCAGTGTGCCTCGAATTATTTTTTCTCCTATGAAAAGGCAGGAACAATAACATGCAAGTCTATTCAGAAGGGACAGTTAGCAAATTGTACCTGCAAGGTGCTTGACAGTTGACTCTTCCTGATGCCATCCTCCTCCCAGGAGAACATCTGTCCCACTGGAGGAGAGGAACCCTGCTCTGGAAGCTCTGTCCAACAGCCGGGAGGAGGCTCCTCCTTATTTACAGTGCAGCCTTTCTTGGGGTTTTCAAGCCTGAGCTTCCTAGGTATCTTGAAAATCTGTCCAGAAATTGGCAGACACACCTAACAGAGGATGTAGTCTTTTCATAATCTGGTCTCCTTTGGAAGAGGTAAACAGGATGGTTGCAATTTGTTTTTAGGACAGCCACGTACAGAAACAGAGTGGTCATTCTATATGGCAGTATAATAAACATCATTTCTTCACAACACTTTTATGACACAGAGGGAAATAAAGAATTGAATCTGTGGATGGCGATACATTAAAGAGTAGAGTAACAATAGAGCATAATAGAAAGGACTATAATGAGAAGTAGATTAAGTGTAGGAATAAACTCCTGATGAAAAAAATGGCCATAATTTTAAAACAAAAATAGATTTGCTGAATTTCAAATGGAACAAACCATCCACAGTATGAAAAATAAACACACGATATTTCAACCTTAGAAGTTAAGCCCCAGGGGTGTCCCTGGTGGCGCAGTGGTTGAGAATCCACCTGCCAATGCAGGGGACATGGGTTTGAGCCCTGGTCTGGGAAAATCCCACATGCCATGGAACAACTAAGCTCGTGAGCCACAACTACTGAGCCTATGCTCTAGAGCCCATGAGCCACAACTACTGAGCCTGCAAGCCACAACTACTGAAGCCCGCATGCCTAGAGCCCGTGCTCCGCAACAAGAGAAGCCACCGCAATGAGAAGCCCATGCACCACAATGAAGAGTAGCAACCCCCCCACCGCAACTAGAGAAAGCCCGTGTGCAGCAACAAAGACCCAATGTAACCAAAAATAAATAAAAAATAAAGAGTCAATGGGAGCATCAAAGAGTGATCCCTTATAATAAAAAAAAAAGAAGAAGAAGTTAAGCCCTTGTTTTGAAATCAATTAATTAAGTACTCATGACCGCCGACTGGCACCAAACACTGTGGGACATAAGAGGGGAAGGTAAAGCAGGCTTCTTATCCAAAGCAGTTTGAAACTCAAGTTGGTGCAAGCAAGGTGCACACAACTGAATTAGTGAAAAAGAGAATTTATACAGTGTGAGGCAGAAGTCATTAGGCAATGACACTGCAACATCATGTGTTTCTTCCTGTCAAAGTAAGTCCCAGAGTGTCCGTTTTCTTTGTATTGAAAATAGGTGCAACTACACGACTTTTGCTTCACTTTAAATAGAAAAGCATTTTCTCTCTCAATGCAATTTTAAAAATAAAATTAGGCAAAACTACAAATTAGTCTTCCAACCTTCAGTCCAGTATTTCTCAAAGTCCAGTAACCACCTGCATAGGAATCAACTGGGACACAGGTTTAAAATGCAGATGTCCTGGCTTCATCCAAGACCCACTGAGGGAGGACTTCTGAGGTGGGGCCCAGGAATATGCATTTTTATAAACACTGTGGGCAACTCTAATGTTTACTCAAGTTTAAGGACCGGGGCTTCCAAAATCGCCCTGTCTCAGGCCTCTTCCCTACCTGTGTCAGGGTGCATTTTCTGAAACAGAAACGTCATCATGTCATTCTCCTACTTAAAAAAACAAAGAAAGAGAAAACGTTTGCTATTCCTTCTTTGCCTACAGAAGTAAACCCAAACTCCTCAGTGTGGTTTACAAAAATCAGCCCACCTCCAATGTCCAGCCGCTGCCCAACCAGGAACATTTTCACAATATACTGTTAAACTAAAAAGTAGGCTCCAAAGCAATATGAACATCAGATACATGCTACAGCATGGATGAAACCTGAAAACATTGTAAGTGAATAAGCAAAATACAAAACGACAAATATGGTATGATTCTACTTACATGAAATATCTAAAACATGCAAATGCATAGAGACAAAGTAGATTGGAGGTTACTGAGGGCTTGGAGGGAAAGGGAGTGAGTATTTACTGCTTAATGGTTACAGAGTTTCTGTTTAGGGTAATAGAAAAGTTTGGGAAGGCTCCCCTGGTGGCTCAGCAGCTACAAATATGCCTGCCAATACCGGGGACACGGGTTCGAGCCCTGGTCCAGGAAGATCACACATGCCGCGGAGCAACTAAGCCCGTGCGCCACAACTACTGAGCCTGTGCTCTAGAGCCTGCAAGTCACAACTACTGAGCCCGTGAGCCTAGAGCCCGCGCTCTGCAACAACAGAAGCCATCACAATGAGAAACCTGCGCACTGCAATGAAGAGTAGCCCCCACTCACCACAACTAGAGAAAGCCCATGCACAGCGACGAAGACCCAACGCAGCCAAAAATAAATAAATTAATTAATTAAATTAAAAAAAAAAAAAGTTTGGGAAATAGTGGTAGTGGTTTCCCAATATTGTACCTATAATTAACGCCATTGAATTATACACTTAAAAGTGGTTAAAATGGCAAATTTTATGTGATGTATATTTACCATGATTTTGAAAAATTAATAATATAATATACCAAACACCATTGAGTTGTACACTTTATATGCGTGAATGGTACTGTATGTAAACTATATCTCAATAAAGCTATTAAAAAATGTACATAAAATACCAGTGTGTGAGAAAGACAAGGGAGGATATACTCCTAATTACTAACAGGGATTAACTCTGGATGGCAAGATGCAGAAGGTTCTATTTTCTGAGCTTCTCTACATTTTCCCAAATTTTCATAATGAGCTTGTGTTGTATTGCCTTTGTATCCAGAAGAGGAAGAATAATTGTCATTTTAATGCTAAAAGTTTAAACAAGATAAAAATAAGATATAAGCCATGATCTTCTTGGGGGTCAGGGCACATGGTGGTGGAGTGTCAGAGAGGACCCCAGGCATCTAGTGCTGCCTATGTTCTTCTTCACTGAGTGGGCCCCTGGTCACTTCTATGTGTCTGTTTATGATGCTGTGTCTTGGTGGCCAAAAGAGCTTAATAATGCAGCCAGGGACTCTGGAGGAAGACTGCCAGGATTTCACCACTCACTAAGCCCCTCTCAGAACCTCTATTTCCTCATCTGAGCAATGGAAATAATAATGGTACCTACTTCATAATGTTATCAAGAGAGTAAATGAGCTAATTTACATGAAGTACATGAAACAATGTCTGACATTCAGTACTCTGACCTAAGTGTTTAGTTCACTATCAGCTGCAATCTTTTTTTATTACTGCTGTTGCTGTTACACTCATGTGTGTGAATATTTATTAACCATCCCCTTCTAGAGCAGGGATTGGCAAATTATGGCCCAAGGGCCAAATCTGACCCATCACTCTTTTTTTTTTTTTTTTGCGGTATGTGGGCCTCTCACTGTTGTGGCCTCTCCCGTTGCGGAGCACAGGCTCTGGACGCACAGGCCCAGTGGCCATGGCTCACGGGCCCAGCCGCTCCGTGGCATGTGGGATCTTCCCAGACCGGGGCACGAACCCGTTTCCCCTGCATCAGCAGGCGGACTCTCAACCACTGCGCCACCAGGGAAGCCCCATCACTCATTTTTATATGGCTCATAAACTACATTTTTTAATGTTTAGAAAAAAATCAAGAAAAATGACATTTCATGACGCACAAAAATTATTTTAAAATTCAGATTCCAGTGTCCATAAACACGGTTGTATTGGAACACAGCCATTCCTATAAATTTCCGTATTATCTATGCCTGCTTTCATGTAGTTGCATGAACCATTTGGCCTGCAAAGCCTAAAGTATCTGACCCTTTACAGAAAATGTTTGCTGACTCCCAGGTATGGAACACAGAAGGTCCCTTGTGCCTTGCTACTCTCCGCTTGTCAAGTCTGTATCAACATGATAAGTCAGCATTGGGTCTCAACACCACTCTCTCTGCATTGAGTTCCTTGGCTGTTTATTCTCTTTGGTAGTACCTAGGCTTTGGTATCAGTTCTTATTGGTTTGGAGGAATCAGATCATTCCTTTTCAACCCCTTTTGCTCTCTTTTGTCTTTGTTTTGTGTTGTACTATCTAAAAAGTGTTTGTCATAAAAAGAATCACAGTGTATAGAACACAGGCAATTTATGCACCCATCATAAAACAGGCCTGATAAGCCTGCTGTTTGAGTCAGTCTCACAGACTGGTGATTTTGTGGTTCTCATCGGACCAGTGTCCAGTTGGACAAGCTTTTCTGTGAGTCACCAATAAAACCAGATAAAGTACTCCTTCCATCTCTAATTTTTCTCCTGAGAGTTTGGTTTTAATCCAGAAAGAGCATTCTCCCTGGTCTTCCTGCCAGGCGGGCAGAGATTGTCAGGTCTGTGTTTTCTTGTTGTTGGTTTGGGTTTTTTTGGTTTTGTTTTTGTTTTTGCAGGTTGGGATTTGTTTTTAATTGAGATATAACTGACATATAACATTATGTTAGTTTCAGATGTACAACATAATAATTCAGTATGCGTATATAATTGCAAAATGGTCACCACAAAAGTCTAGTTAACATCTATCACCACACAGAGTTACAAATTATTTTTTCTTATGATGAGAACTTTTAAGATCTACTCTTAATATGTAATATAATATAATTAACTATAATCACCATGCTATACATTACATCCCAGGACTTACTTATTTTATAGCTGGAAGTTTGTACCTTTTGACCCCCTTCACCATCTCAACCAACCCCCCACTCTGCCAACCACCAATCTATTCTCAGGTGTGCTTTTGACAGTAGCCAACCATCAGGTTGAGGGTCCAAGATGCTAAGTGGACAAGCATCACTTTCAATCAACTGTTGCCAGCTCTCATGGGGTCATCTAAGTCTAAGTCATCTCCTCCTCCAAGAAAAACTCCTGATTCTTATATGTTTACTCTCATATAATCCTAATTCTTGCACCTGTCTCACCTAATTTCACTAAAGACACCTTCAATGGACAATCTAGAGAATATCTGACTTAAATAAAATTGTTTTTTGAGAAGTGCCTTAGGGGAAAAAAGGGAGGAATAAGATTTCTCAGGCTCAATAAGCACCATTTTTTATCGACAGGCAGAAGGCGCCAAACAAAATTCTGATTCAAAAACTGCTTCACTAGGGCTTCCCTGGTGGCGCAGTGGTTGAGGGTCCGCCTGCCGATGCAGGGGATACGGGTTCGTGCCCCGGTCTGGGAAGATCCCACATGCCGCGGAGCGGCTGGGCCCATGAGCCATGGCTGCTGAACCTGCGCATCTTCCCCTTTTCTCAATCCAGGCCCTCCACCTTTTCTCGATGACTCTCCTAAGACTCCAAATGCCAGTTGTGTCTGAAGATCCATCCTGCCCATGAGTCTGGTATTCAAGCAACTATAGAATTTAAACCTTGAACCTGAGCTAAATGAATAACTATAATTAAGGGTTTTCCTAAATCCAGATAAGACCAGCAACCATTGATAGAAGAATTCAGAATTCTTTTGAGTGCATATGACTTGGGTTACTAGACTTTTATCAACTTGTACACATGTTTTCTGAAATCTAAATCCTGAATAGCAAAGGCTAATTGGACTGTCCCAGAAAAGGACCTACAGGATCTCTCTTTCCACAATAAACCTGAGAGTAAAAAAAAAAAGAAGGCCTGAAAAGTAAGGCAAAATCTTCTAAAAGCCATAACCAAAACATTTCTGATAAAAGTAGATTGGACCATAATTCAATCATGCTGAGAAAAAATGAAAAGAAATTATAGGAGAGTTTTAGAATAGAATGAAAAATAATTTCCAACAATATTCAGGAGTTAAAGAAGGTGCTGATATAACAGTGGCTCTTTCACCTTGGCCAAAGGTACTCCCACTAGCCCATATGGGCATGTGGTCCACTCCCTTGGGTTTACATTAGTTATTCTCCTACGAATCTGTATGTTTAGGGATTTCATTCCAAACACTAGATTCTGTCTTGCTGCACACAGACATGGCAAAATATTGCAGTGTACCCAGCCCTATCACCCACAGTAGTTAAGGCCCCCTTCTTACAACATCTTCCTAAACAGCCTTTTCATGATCTTGAGGAAATTTGTCAATTGAAAGAAACATGAGAGAAAAACTGCCCTTTAACCTTGTTGGAAGGGACATTATTAGGTACTGTTAACAACAAATCCAGCAGTGAAACTCCAAGGAGTCAATGCCTGGGTTCATGCTTCACAGCTAGAGAAGCAGAATTCCAAAGAACTACTCCAACATAGGGACCTCAAATTGAAAATTGTCAGATATCCTCTAAAAGTAGCCAATTTTCAGAATAGACAGCTGACCCAAGACTTTTGGAACAAGCTGATGACCTCAGATAGAGGACAGTTTCCACTCAAGGCAATTCCTGTTTTGTTTTTCATCTGCCTCCTTCTAATCATTCTTCCCATTTTCTATAGATTCCTGATTGTTTCCACCCACAACAGCACCTTTTCTCTTTTCTTTCCTCTTCATAATAATTGTTAGGTCAGAAAACATTCACTCTTAGATTAACCCAAACAGTAGCCACTACCTCAATCTTTTTTTTTTTTTTTAACCTCAATCTTTATGATTGCTAGATGCCCCATCCAACACTGGATACCCATGATATAATCCTTCAGGCAATTCCATTCTCATCAAATAAGACCATAGGGAATTACAGTTGATGGCATTTCCACTTAAATCTATGTGGCCAAATGACCTTAAATCAATCTGTGACTTTGCTAATGACCCTCTCTCCCAGAACAAAGAACTAATTATTACAATCTGTTCGTCAGAGCCTAGGTAATTTCACATTTGAATTTAACACATTTCCTAGAGTAATGGTCCAAATGTCACCTGAAGGAGACTCTTAGAGATTCAAATATGTAACCCAGCTAATGTGATGCTTTGGCTTAGATCTCATGTTATAAACAACTCCTATTGTCCTATATATCCATGAGCACTTACTGAATACTACCCCTTTTTCAGCCAAGATGCCTGATGCTATTTGCCTCAAACTAATACCTCACGTACTTCAGGAATAATAGTCCAAGACCTGTTCGTGCACAGAGACGCCACTTCTATAATTCACCAAGGCTGGACATGAGCTCCAAAATGAGGCCACCCTTGACTATTCAGGCACTCTACCAGGGGAAATGACTGACTCACTGTTTATGCAAACAATCAGAGCAATGTTTCCAATTATGGGAATCTTACAAACATAAATATCTGCAAGAAATTAATGACTAACTCTGGCAGAAGTTATTAATACTACCACTTCTGCCCTAGATGAATATGGATTAGTCTCAACTCATTGGCTCAAATAGTTAAGGACAACTGCATTGCTCTACATTTCTTGTTGGCTAATCACATGGTGTCTGTGCAATTGCTAATGCTGCCTGCTGGACCTGGATCAATGAAAAAAAAAAAGGTAGGAGAGGCTAAACACAGCCCTCAGGAAACAGTTACTTGGCTCTCCAAGGTTGATCCTCATGGCCTATGGAATTTATTCTTTTCGTCAGGGTTGAGCAGTTGGTGTACCTGGTTCTGAAGCACCTTATAGGCACTATTAATTATTCTCATTTTCGTCAAATGGTCAAATAACTGCCATAATGATACAACAACAAAAAGGTCAAGAAGATATTGCAACACTACAGTTGACTGTGGAGGGAACTGGATAATCTCTGACAAGTGAAGTTCTGGCTCTCTAATCTGTCCTGAAATGGTCAACCACTCAAAAGCAAAAGAATGGTGAAAAGAGAGGACTGTGGGACTGAATATACAAACGAACATGGTCATGACAACAGAACTCTGACCCAAAAATCTGCTGCAACCAGCCTTCAACAGTCAGGATTCGGTCAATGACTGCTAGCTTCCCTGTTTTTCGGTCGTGCTTCTAACTCAGGACCAATGAGAGGAAGCCAAATATTTTCCCCCAAAGCAATCACGTAAGATGCCTTGCTTCTAGTTAGCCTGCCTGTCCATGCCAACTACCTACAATCAAACCTTATATACCTGAAGGCTCCCCTTTTTTCACTAGAGAGCTTTCCCACTCTACCAACTGCCTCCAAGAGCTTCTGTCAAATGCAAGTGATGGTGGCTGCCTTCCTTGTTACAGCAGGCTCTGAATAAATAGCCTCTGTTCTCATTTGGGTGATCTTCATTTATTTCTACACTACACATAACCACACGCACACACACACACACACACATAGCAGGGCCATGTGGAATACTTTAGAAATCTCAGTAGCCATATAAAGAGGGTCACTCTTCAGTGAGGTAGCACATTCTCACCTCTCCACCCCACCGGCCAAGGGCTCAGGTGTAATTGCTACCACCTATCCAATATCCCCTTCCCAGGTAGGCAAACTTGTCTGACACCCTACCACTGCACCCAGACTCTGCTCAGAGATGGAGCTTCCTAACCATATGCTATGGCACAGCCACAAATGGGATACCAGTGTGGTAATAAGTCATTTATCCCCACACCACCATCCCAGCCAGGCATCTCCAGCCATGGGCAACTTCAGCTGCTCACTCTAGAGTGACACAGGAACATTACCATTTTCTGTGTTTGCCATGGCTTGAGAAAACTGGGAAGGTACTAAGGAGTTTCCATGCCACCCAGTCCTTGGATCTCTCATGCTGTATGCGAGCCTTTGCCCTGGGAAGGAATTTGAATGGACCTATGGAGGTTTGCCAAGATGCCCAAAATGAGAGGAGCATAAATGTGATGCTTTTGATGGGTAAGAGAGTTACCAAGGAAATGAGTAGAAGACTTCTCTGGTTAGAAGGTGTTCCATGCTTTCAAATTCTGAGGACTATACAAGCTACAAGCTGCAGCATGACTCAAAACAGGTGAGACCCATAATATTCCCACTTTCCCACTGATGGCAGGACATCCAAATCATACTGATTAACATTAGCAACATTAAATAATATTACTAAGGTTAATTATATCCTAACAATACATCTATCACTCAATAAGCTTTCACTATATTCCAGGCACTATTATCAAATACTTAATATGTGTTTTCTCATTTAATCATCACATCAGCTTGATGATACAGGTTCTATTAATGAATCCATTGTATAGATGAGGAAACTGAAGCTAACACACTTGAGCAAGGTCACATAGCAGAACAGGAGCTAGAACTCAGCTATAATCTGTTAAACTTCATACCCTGAGCTACCAACCTCTAATTTACAAGGCTACATATAACCCATATTTGACTAACCACATATTAGCAACTCAGGCATAACAGCTTAATATATAGAAAAACAAATGTGACAAGGGAGAGAAAATTCATCATTACTCAGCAACTGAAAATTAAATTCTAATTTATATGAAGTCAGCTATTAATACTATGTCAATTCTAATTAGATACTTGTGTTGCACTTTGACAAATATGTAATATAAATTCCTTTTAGTGTTTCAATTTACTGTAGTTTTAAAGTTGACTTTGCATCAGCAACTGCCTTCCAAATTATTTCAGATGATAACCACTAAAGTAATTTCATGTATTGTAACAGTCTATTTTATGCACCAGGGCAGCATTTCATCAGCATTTTTCAGCCTAATATTAATGGAAATTTAACTAATATATTTTAATCATAATGATCCCATAAAATTACATGGAAGTCACACTGAAATACTAACAACAAAAAAACTATATATCATACTAATAATTGTATGTTATTTCAGAAGAAGTAGATTCAATAACTTGCTATGTTAATATAGAGTCAATTTCTATCAACTAAAAAGAGGAGGAAATTTTAAAGTCATTTAGTCTATTCAACCTTAGGATTTGTTACTTCCTAAATTTGAGTATAGGATATGAATAATTGGGGACATCACCATATCATGAAAGCACATTTAAGACGCAACAGGATATTAACTGCAGAGCTTTTCACCTTCCCCATCTCATTGTCCCCACCCCTCCCAACTCTGTGCTTCATACAGACAATAGCATATTGGTCTAAAGCAAGGGTCAGCAAAGTTTTTCTGTAAAGGGCCAGATAGTAAATATTTACTCTTTGTCAACCAGATAGTCTATTGCAACTACTCAACTCTGCCATTGTAGCATGAAGCAGCCAGAGACAATGCTTAAATGAATGTGTCTACCGCATAAACTTTATTTTTAATTAAATTTTGTTAAATTTCATTTGTTTTTATTTTATAAACTTTACAGACATTTGTATTTCAGGCAGGTTTCATACACTCTGAAATATTATTCTTTGGATCTTTTCCAACCATTTAAAAATGAAAAATCTATTCTTGCTCATGGGCTATGTGAAAATAGGAGGTGGGACTGACTTGGCCCTTGGGTCCTAGTTTCCTGACTCCTGATCTAAAGCAGAATTGCCCGGTTTTGGGTTTTCTAAATGATCACATCCTCAGTCAACTTTACACCTCTGTGCAGACGTCATCCAGTATTTGTTTTCAAACAATAAACACAGCTAAAACTTAAGGTATGCCAGGCCACGTGTAAAGGGCTTTGAGTGGATCATTTCATTAATTCCTCTGCTTAAGCTTAAAGGTAGGTTCCATCATTATCTCCATTTTATAGATGAGAAAACTCAGAGAAAGGTTAAGTAACTTTCCCAAGGTCATGAAACTGGCAAGACCTAAGCAATCTAACTCCACGATCCCTGCTATCAGTACACCACTACTAAATGCCCACCTAAAAAGGTTTCTGTGAAGCAGGAGGCAGGAGAAAAAAAAAAACAGTAAACCAGGAAGCTTAATATGAAGAGTAACAAATAGGAGACATCAACAGAGCAAAGGTCACAACTACCAATACAATAAAAAAGTTCCTATTTCTACACTTCTTTTGAAAATGACTCGTCTGTTTTCTCTTTTATTTAATGGTGAACTGTCAGTTTCAATCTAATAATAGTTATCACTGCGTATGAAGAACTGGATTCTCCCAAAATATAACTGTGCGTTTACTTAGTGTCCAAGGTCACCTTCATATTTTACCTTTTTCAGAATGGATGAAACCAGCCATTCCTGTGTGTTCTTCCTCAGTACTTGCTTTAAGGGAGGAGAACCAGGATGCTCCCAAGGTTACCAGGTCGTATCTGCCCATAACACAAAGGAGATATAAGTAGTAATCTCTCACCAAAACCTTTCCCTCTGGGAAAGAGATTCCAAACAGTCTTCCTGAAAAGAGTATGCCACGACCCTGAAGGCAGGGCTAGGTGTGGGAAAGGGGCAAGAAAGGGAGAATGGAGGCAAGGGGAAGTGAGCTCTGGGGCCAAAGGAACTCCCAAAACATTGGATCTGAAGGAGTGGAAAGAGAGGTAAGAATCAGGACTAAGTTTGGAGTCAGGCAAACAGGGTAGGTCCAGGAGACCCAGAAGGAGGAAGAACTTGGCAACACATGTGTACTGAACATAATTTTGTGCCACAAACCTAAGCCTTAAGGACATAGCCAGACAAAGTCTCCATCCTCTGGGTTTACAGGCTATTGATGAAAGGCAGTCCACTAATGACAATAATGATAGAGAAACATAAAATGAGGAAACACTGAATCCAGTGGGAATATCAGTTTGGAGAGAACCATTAAGGAAGCTATGTTAAGTAGCTTCTTAAAATGGTTCCCAATGATCCCTACCTCCTAGTACGCATGCCCTGTAATTCCCTCCCCTTGAATATGGGCTGCACCTATTAACTTGCTTCTATTGAACAGAATATACCAAAAGAGACGGGATGTCATATCTGAGATTAGGTTATTAAAGACTGCAACTGCTGCCTTTTTTGCACCCTTTTTCTTTCTTCCTCTCCCTTACATATTCACTCTGAGGAAAGTCAGCTGCCATGTGTGAGCTGCCCAATGGAGAGGCCCAAGTGGCAAGGAACTGAGGACAGCCTCCTACAACAGCCCATAAGGAACTGAGGCCCCTCAGTCCAACGGCCTACAAGGAGCTGAATCCTGCCAACAACCTCGTGGGTGAGCTTGGAAGCAGATCCTCCCCTAGTCAAACCTTCAGATGAGACTGCAGCCCCACCTGGCATATTGATTGTAACCTGTTAGAGACTCTGAGCCAGAGGACTCATCTAAGCTGCTCCCAAATTTCTGACCCACAGAAAATGTGAGAAGATAATTATCATTGTTTAAAGCCACTAAGTTTTGGGGAAACTTGTTATATAGCAAAGGAAAACTAATACAGATACTAAACCAGGTTGCCCAGAAAATACCCACCTCACTCTTTCTTTCAAACTTCTCGTTCCCCACAAAAACATACAGTTTATAGGGTTTTCACTACCAAGGTCCAGAAGCTCTGATATGGTAACACTGATAAAACAAATGGAAACCACCCCTCGCAATGGGTGAAGCTGAGCTGATTTCAACTATTCAGTAGAGAATCTCATTTGTTCTCAGAAAAGAAATGACGTGAAAGAAGAAAGTCCTTATTTTGCCAATGGGCTCGGTGTCAAGAGTGGGGCAGAGTAGAGGGATTCTAGTAGAACCAGAATGGCAGAAAAATGCAGTAAATAAAGAAGTCACAATAAACAGGAGGCTGTTTCTAAAATATCATTTAGGAAGCAACAGATCAACTGGTTTCCCCTAGATTTACTTTGTCAAGGGTACTTCAGTGCTCCCACAGCACCCTGTATTTCTCCCATTAAATCCTTTAATATGCTAAACTGTAAATGAATTATTTACTGTATATGCCAGGCAAATCAAGGTCAGTCTCAAAGGTCAGACTCAGGCACGACTGCATCCTCAGTGTCTAGTACAGTGCCTGCTGCCTGGTAAGAATTCAATATATTTTTGCCAAATGAGTAAAACATGATCCCACATCTGTGATAGGACATATGCATAGAAAAAGACCAGAAAGGAATGCATCAAAACATAAACAATAATGACCACTAAATGGAAGACTATAATCTTTATTCATTTTCTTTGATAAACTTGTCTGCATTTTCCAAAATGTCTTTAATGCAGAAACACCAGAGACCACCATAAAACAAATCTTTTGGACCTATGCAGTTTATTTTTACAATTTTATAATCTTGAGATTGCTGCCCTAACTTTCCAAATTCAAAGACTTATTTATAATAGATTATCATCTTGTCAATTTTTCAACCTGACAACTGAATTCTTAAGCACCATGTAGCAGCTTTCAAATATAAATTAATAGATCAACACTTGCAGAGCAATATTATGCATACAGTTACCATTGATTTTCATCTTTAAATAGAATTAATCACTTCACACCTTAGGCCTCAAAAAGGTATCAAGTGGGAGAACACAATGTATTAAAAATAACCACATGAGAACCTTTGGATTGCACAGTACCTTGGCTCCAACCAGTCTTAACATGCTTTGGAACATCCGACCTACAAAACAAGATTACCCTCAAATGCAATCAATTAAGTAGAAGGCGATTTTGTGTGTGTGTGTGTGTGTAAACTACACATTTTTATTCTAAATCATGAGACTAAATCACAAAAGCAGCAGAGAACAGCAACTCAATACTTTCTATTTTGGAAACAAAGGCAGCAACCTGAAATTACTCTCCATATATACTCAAGATTTATACAGATAGAAGATATTTCTTTCACATAATTCCAAATTTCAAAGAGAGCTCAAAATCATCCACGTGTCCCCAGTTTAGAACTTTACCGAATAAGCCAGTTGAAGCAAGCTCAGAGACATGCTCCTATTCTTTCCTAGTCATGATTATACCCGCAGTGTGCCAGTAACAGTTATGGGACATCTCCACAGCAACAGGGCACTCTGATTCTGGCAGACACACCTCCATTAAAGAAGTCTTGGATTAACAGATATAAACTACTATGTATGAAAAAGATAAGCAACAAGGATATACTGTATAGCACAGGGAATTATAGCCATTATTTTGTAATAACCTATAATATAGTATAATCTGCAAAAATACTGAACCATTATGCTGTACACACTGAAACTAACATAATACTGTAAATCAACTATGCTTCAGTTTAAAAAAAAACGAAGCTTTGTCTCATAGGTTAGCCCTACACAGTCCAATGGAAATATAACATAAGCTACATATTAATTTTACATTTTCCAGTAGCCACAATTTAAAAATGTAAAAACAAAAAGGTGAAATTAATCTCAATAATATATCTCATTTAACACAGTATATCAAAAATAATATAATTTCAGCATGTAATCAGTATTAAAAACTGACATATTTTACAATCCTTTTTTTTTTTTTTTTTTGTATTCAGCATGTCACACTTAAAGCACATCCCAATTCAGACAGCCCACATTTCAAAGTAGCATCTGTATTGGACAGTGCAGGGTTCGTGCACTTCTCCTATCTCATTACTCAGTAGAGACGTTTTTGTGTTGTTTATTACTCACCAAGATAGCCCATCTCTCATGAATTTAAACAAAAGTCCAACCACACAGAGATGAAAAAGAAAAATAACCTGGTGCAGTTTCTATTCGCTCATGAAATAATATATACCAATCACCTTCTTTGTGTCAGGTATTGAGCCAAGAGCTTTACACAGCTCATTTCATTTAATGCTCACAACAACCCTATGAGAAGGTACAACATAATCGCTGTTTTACAGATGAGAAAACTGAGACACAGAAAATCATTCTGCCTAAGGCACACTTCTAGCCCTGGTGGTGCTTGGATTTCAACCCAAGGAAGCTGACTCTAGAACATACACTCTTACCCACCACACTTACTCAACAATAAGGAGCAAAGAAGGACAGGAGATAAATAATTAAGAAATCTTAGTCTGATTTGAGTGTGCATATCAGAAGACATTTGGGGAAGAATTTGAAAAGGCTGGGACAGAAATCCAGGCTTGAGGTACAAAGGGAAATTCACCTACCAAGGTAAGGAAGGGATGAGAGCAAGAAACATGTTCAGGGGAAAAAAACTGGCAACCAACTGAAAATTTTTGTGTCAACAAATGATGATGATGATGATGATGATGATAAGAACTAACATTTTTGGAGCCTTTTCCCCAAGCCAGGCATTGTGTTAAAGTCAGGGTTTCTCAACTCCAGCACTATTGACATTTGGGGCCAAATACTGGCTGTGGGGGCCTGTTCTGCACATCACAGGATGTTTAGCAGCATCCCTGGCCTCTACTCACTAGAGATGAATAACAGTCCTCCACCCCTACCAGGTACGTCAATCAAAAATGTCTTAAGACATTGCCAAATGTCCCCTTGGAGGCAAAACTGGCCCCCCAAGTTGATGAACCCCTGTACTAAGTGCTACACATTCGTTATCTCATTTATTCTTCACAGCAGCACTACAGGAAGCAACATTATTGCCCTCATTTTACAGATGAGAAAACTGAGGGTCTGGTTGGGCAGCCTACCAGAGAGGTCCCACCACTAATAAATGAAAGAGCTAGGACTGGAATCCAGGTTTGTCTGATTCTAAAGCATATTTTTACTGCTGGTCAATACAATTTCCCCTTCCATCTCCGATCCATTCAGGGATTTGCATGTCTTCCCACTCCCTCATCTGATTCCAAAGAGGAATATAAATAAAACGACAGCTTGCAGCTGTCCCCTTTTGTCTTGTGCTCTTTTAACTATATTTGCACCCATATTTTCATAGTTAATCACCTTTCAGGAAATAGGTATAATATGAATGAACAAATAAATGTTTAAAGCATGAATACATGCTTATGGAGAATGTGTCCTCAATGTTCTTAATACAAACATCTAACCAACTGCAATTAAAAGCCGCAAACGTTTTTATACGGAAATTAAACTATCAGCATATCACCTTTGATATAAAGTGAGATGTGACTAAAAATGTAAACTTCACAAATGGAGCTAAAGTTCAAATTGCTCCGAGTCGTAAATTTGTTCTTGAAATATTAAACACATGGGAAACAGAAGCTAATTATTTTGTCCTATTTTGGTATGTGAAAATTACTTATAATCTGACTGTTAAACAATTCAAAACTTATTTTAAATGATAATTGACTATCAAATTAGGCCAATTTATACCTACAATCCCTCTGAAACCACCTAGAAACTGGGACAACAGCAGAAGAAAAGAAAAACACTTCCATGTGTGTCAGTTTCTTTCTGTTTCTTAACCATCAGTCCCCAAGGCTAAAAAGAGAGAAAATCAAGAGAAACGTTTAAATAAACACAACCAATTAAAAAGGAAGCACGGGGGCTTCCCTGGTGGCGCAGTGGTTGAGAGTCCGCCTGCCGATGCAGGGGACACGGGTTCGTGCCCTGGTCCGGGAGGATCCCACATGCCGCGGAGCGGCTGGGCCCGTGAGCCATGGCTGCTGAGCCTGCGCATCTGGAGCCTGTGCTCCGCAACGGGAGAGGCCACAACAGTGAGAGGCCTGCGTACCGCAAAAAAAAAAAAAAAAAGAAAGAAAGAAAGAAAGGGAAATGGGCACAATGAGGGACTACAGAGGTTCCCTGGGAACTCACCCGTTTCCCAAACACACACACACACACATGCTTTATAAGGGTCACAATGCCACGGGAGCGATAGTTACTCAGTTTGCACTGTAGACACCTTAGCTCATGCTCATTCGTTCAAAACAAATGTACTGAACAGTCCCTGCTCTAATGTGGAGATTCTACAACTACATGAGAAGTAGATATTTACCTATTATCAGACAGAACATAGAGGAATAAGCAAACACAGAAACTGTGATAAGTGCACGGAAGGAACCAAGTGGGGTGGTGAGGTAGGGGCTGGCAGGCTCCCTCAGTCAGCGTCAGGAGGGAAGTCTCTGAGAAGGTGACATTTGGTTGAAACTGAAAGGACTGGAAGCCAACTATTCCACCAGGAGGCCTGGGGCAAGTGGGGGGACGCAATACAGGCAGAGGCAGGGCGTGCAAAGACCCCAAAGCACAAACAAGAAAGGACGGTTTGGCTGGTGCTGAGGGAAGGCGGGGAAGAGGTAGGAGACAAAGCAGGCGAGCCCGGCAGGGCCCAACTCACACCTCCAGATTCTGGAACTTTTCCATCCATGTTTTCGCCAAGTCAGTTACCAAAATGCTTACTAGTGGGTTCACACACTCTCCTCTCGGTTCCTGGACTACGCTTCTGAAGAGAGCAAGAGCCGCGAGCGTCCAAGTTCTGAAGCAAGGCCCCACCCCCTTAACCTCATTGGTCCAGAGATTGGCACGTGACCCAGAGCATTTCTTGGTTTCCAGTCCAGCAACCTATGACAGCGCCCTGTACAAAAAGTCTGCTCGCAAAAGGGAGGAAGGATATGATTAAAAAAGTCAGTCAGGTTCTCCGAGGAGTTTAACTGGGAATATGAAAAGAATAAACCAGTTGGATATAGGGAGAAAAGTGGATAGGGAGAGAAGTAATTGTGGCTATGTTAATAACAGAACTCTTGAGTAAAGATTGAAAGCTCCTACTCCCCAGCCCCCAGTGTCACCACGCCCCAGCTATACCTCGGTTCTTATTATCAGATTTCTGGAAGATTTCAGACATCTTAATACCATTTGAATGCTTTTATTAAATGCTTACCAGGGCTTCCCTGGTGGCGCAGTGGTTGAGAGTCCGCCTGCCGGTGCAGGGGACATGGGTTCGTGCCCCGGGCTGGGAAAATCCCACATGCCGCAGAGCGGCTGGGCCCGTGAGCCATGGCCGCTGAGCCTGCGCGTCCGGAGCCTGTGCTCCGCAACGGGAGAGGCCACAACAGTGAGAGGCCCGCATACCACAAAAAATAAATAAAATAAAATAAAAAAATAAAAAGGAAGCACTTTTCAAGCACTGAAAGTTTTGCGTCATTTGGTTTGACTACGTCAAGGAAAATCCCACGACTCTCCCGCTTAAAACAAGCCATTATTCTAATGTTGCTCACAGGGAATTTTCTTTAAAAAAAAAAAAAAGGAAATTTCTTCTAACCAACTCATCGTCAATATTTTTAAAGAACTGTATGAACTGTTTAAAGCCTTTACCCTATCCCAGTGAAGGAAAGAAGATCTGTATTCATACTAATTTTTGTAAATGTGTTGGCCAGTTGCAGAAAATAGATTCAACAGCCGATTCTTCTTAGTGCCTCAAAGCTGAGTAGGGGAGAGGAGAAGATGGTGAAGGGGAGAGAAAAGGAGGACAGGGGAGCAGAGGGAAAAATGAGAAGGGAAAAGAATTTTAAGAAAAAGAAAAGGAAGGGAAAAAAAGAAAAAACTGCCAAAGTCACCTCTTCTGATGGCTTATGTGGGACTCTAATCTCCCACAGGTCTATATCCCCTCATCTGAATACATCTCTTTCCCCCATGAAACGCTCAAAATTCCTTCACTGTGCATTCTGTAATCCAGGGTCTTCAAAAGCAGAGAACCCCTATACCCTCAACCTCTTTAGAGCAATAAGTCCTTTCCGGATTTAATCTATTCATCTTCCTACCCTCCTTAGCAAATACTTTATAACTCCTCCTTCTTCAAAGTTCCACCAACTCCTTTCCCCATCCTCACTTTCAGCTGATGGCCTTCCTACCCATCTCACCCAGAAAACAGAAGCTGCAGAAGAGAACTTCTTTGACCTGCTGCCACCTCAATAACCCATGAACTTGCAACTGTCTCTACCATCTCTCTTATAACGCTTGATATCATGTCCATGTACCTATCTATGTCAGCCCCTCCTTTTGTGTACCAGATCCCATCCCCTCTCTCCTACTTGAGGACATCACTCCAGTGGTGCCCTCTGTACCAAGTCATATCCATCAGCAAATATACTGTCATGTCTTTTATCTCAGAAACACCCTCTCTGGATCCCTACTTCCTCCTCCACCTGCTGTCCCATTTCTCTCCATTCTCCCTTTCAGCAAAACTTCTTTAAAAAGTTGTCTAAGGTTATGTCCTCCAATTAGAATCAAGCTCTCCCCCTACCACCATTTCTCCAAAAGAATTCTTAACCATATTGAGGTCATCAGTGACCTTGATAAGACCAATGGTCAATTCTCAGTTCTCATATTACCTGATCTACCTGAAGCATTTGAAACAACTGATAATGCCCTGCCTGTGAATACTTTTCTTCACTTGACCTCAAGGATACAATATTCTCTTGCTTCATTCTACCTCATCTACTTGACCTCTTACTGTTGGACTGTCACTGGGCTCAGTCCTTGGCCATCCTCTCTTCTCTATTTATACTACGTACTTTATATTATACCCACCCTCTTGACGATCTGATCCATACTTCTGCTGATCAGTCCTAAATTTATATATTTTGTCTGGATATGTCTCCCCTGAATTCTAAACTTACAGAGCCAACTGACTAATCATTTCCACTTGGATGTCTAATAGACATCCCAAGCTTCAGATAGTCAAAACCAAATCCCTGGTTTTACCTTCCAAGCCTGTTCCCCTAAAACTTTCTCCTCAGTAAATGGAAACTCCTTCCTACCAATTGCCCAGGCCCCAAACCTTAGAATCACTCTCAGTTCTTCTTTCTCCCCCTTCCCATATTTAATCTATTGGTAAATCCACTCAGTTTTATCATCAAATACATCCAGAATCTGACCACTTCCCACCATATCACTGCTACCATCCTGGTCCAAGCAGCAACCTCTCTCACCCAGACTAGAGTATTTGCCTCCAGTCTTCCTGCTTCTTCCACTGCCCTCTTATGGTTTGTTCTCAACACAGCAGCCAGAGGAATTCTGTTAAAACATCCCATCATGGGCTTCCCTGGTGGCGCAGTGGTTGAGAGTCCGCCTGCCGATGCAGGGGACATGGGTTTGTGCCCTGGTCCGGGAAGATCCCACATGCCATGGAGCGGCTGGGCCCGTGAGCCATGGCCGCTGAGCCTGCACGTCCAGAGCCTGTGCCCCGCAATGGGAGAGGCCACAGCAGTGAGAGGCCCGTGTACCACCAAAAAAAAAAAAAAAAAAAAATCATCCCATCACTCTTCTATTCAAGAAATCCTCTAGTGAAATTTCACATAGAGCAAAATTCAAGTCCCTAAAATGGACAACAAAGCCCTGCACAATCTGGCATCTTTCACTCCACCTCTGTTTTATTCTTCTCATACCACTAATCCCCCGTCTCCACATCCCATATATTCTACTTTGTTGTTGCTGTTTATTGTCTGCTTCACTTACACGTAAGCTCCAAGAAGTCAAGAGTTTTGTCTGTTTTTGTTTACTTCTATATTCCTAACATCTAGAACAGTTCCTGGCACATAGTGGACATTCAACAAAATATGCTGAATAAGTGGAAGTATGAGAGCAAGAAAAGCAACAAATCACATCTGAGGACTAGAAAGTTCATCTCATTTCTGTCATGTCCCTAGTTTCTTATTATTATTATTATTATAAAATATATATAACATAAAATTTACCATTTTAAGTGTACAGTTCAAAGACACTAAGTACATTCACATTATTGTGTAACCATCGCCACCACCCATCTCCAGAACTTTTTTCATCTTCCCCAACTGAAACTCCCTACTCATTAAACAATAATTCCCCATTCCTCCCTCCCCCCGCAGCCCATGGCAACCACCATTCTACTCTCCGTTTCCATGATTTTGACTACTCTAGATATCTCATATAAGTGGAATCATACAGTATTACTCGTTTAGGAACTGGCTTATTTCACTTAGCATGCCTTCAAGGTTCATACATGTTATATACAGCATGTGTCAGAATCTCCTTCCTTTTTAAGGCTGAATAATACACCACATTTTGTTTATCCATTCATCCATCAATGGACATGTGGATTGCTTGCACATTTTGGCTATTATACTAATGCTGCCATGAACATAAGTGTACAAAAATTTGAGTCTCTGCTTTCAACTCTTTCAAAAATAGTAATTCCATTTTTCATTTTTTCAGGAACCATCATTCTGTTTTCCATAGCAGCTGTATCATTTTACATTCCTTCCAGCAAAGCACAAGGGTTCCAATTTCTCCATATACTTATGAACACATTATTTTCTGTTGTTGTTTTTTTTTTCTAATAATGGCCATCCAAATGGGTCTGAGGTGACAGCTCATTGTGATTTTGATTTGCATTTCTCTAATGAATACTGATGTTTAGCATCTTTTCATATGCTTATTGGCCACCTGTATATCTTCTTTAGAGAAATGTCTATTCAAGTTGTTTGCCCATTTTTTAATCAGCTTGCTTGAGTTTTTTGTTGTTGAGTTATAGGACTTCTTTATATGTTCTAGATATTACCCCTTATCAAATAAACAATTTGCAAATAGTTTCTCCCCATTTTGTGGTTGCCTTTTCACTCTGTTGACAGCATCCTACAATGCACAAAAGTTTTTAATTTTGATGTAATCCAGTTTATTTATTTTTCCCTTTGTTGCCTATGCTTTTGGTGTCCTGTCCAAGAAACCACTGCCAAGCCCAACATCATCAAGATTTTCGCCTATGTTTTAAGTGTTTTTTAGTTTTAGCTCTTAAGTCTTTGATCCATTTTGAGTTAATTTTTTTATATAGGGTAAGGTAAGGATCCAATTTCATTCTTTTGCATGTGGATATGCAGTTTTTCCAGTACTATCTGTTGCAAAGACTGTCCTTTCCCCCATCAAATTGTCTTAGCACCCTTGCAGAAAATTATTTGACTACATGTGAGGGTTTATTTCTGGACTATCACTTATATCTTTGGGCAAGTCTCCTGACCTCTCCAACTACAATTCCCCCAAATGTAAAATGAATAGATACCACCAGTAGGATGGTAGATACGTACCACACATGCCACATCCCTGCAAACAAAGCCCAAGGCAGATATCACTAACCAATCATAGCACTCTTTCCCATAAGTTCAGTTATATTATCAGACTCCTTCTCAAAAAGGAAGTTTAGGCAGCCCCTACCAGGCAAAGTTGGCACACTAGTTGAAATGTGAGGCCATCCTGGATAGAGAATATCTAAGGTCCTTATCAACCACATAGTTATCTGTGACTGCAAAACACAGCCAAAATCCTTCTACACAACACTCTAAGTCCACCCAGCATTGGCAAAGAATTTCCCCAACCATCACATGTATCTAAATGTACCATATTTGAGCAACCAGTGGGGAAAAAAATCAACATAGTGAGTAGTTTATAAAGGCTTTACAGGTCACATGCCAAATCTTTTCTGTAATATTGACATCTTTACATAAAAATCTCCACACGGTTATTTCATCTACGTTGGGACACCTCCTCTATTGATGGGAAACTCACTACTTTCACAAGAATCCCACTGCATTTTTTTAAAGCATTGGCTACTAGGAAAATCCACACACATACATGTTCTTTTAAAATGCTTTGCTCTTTTCACTTTATTATATTCATTTGGGTCCCTTCAAGAAGACTCTCTAAAGGCACCAAGACTAGGGAACTACCTACCAAGAATGAGACCACTGGGGCTTCCCTGGTGGTGCAGTGGTTAGGAATTTGCTTGCCAATGCAGGTGACACAGGTTCGAGCCCTGGTCCAGGAGGGTCCCCCATGCCGTGGAGCAACTGAGCCCATGAGCCACAACTACTGAGCCTGCACTCTGGAGCCCACGAGCCACAGCTACTGAGCCCGAGTACCACAACTACTGAGCCTGAGCTCTAGAGCTCGCGTGTCACAACTACCAAGCCCATGTGCCACAACTACTGAAGCCCGCACGCCTAGAGTCCGTGTGCTGCAACAAGAGAAGCCACTGCAATGAGAAGCCTGCACAAGACCCAACACAACCAAAAATAAAAATTAAAAATAAATAAATTTATTTAAAAAAAAAAAAAAGAATGAGACCACTGTAAAAGGAATAAGAATTTTATTTATAGCTAAATAGCCTGAGCTGCAGATTAGATAGAGTATGAGATGTAACTTGGTTCCTGGGGTATCCAGTGTAAACTTGGATCTTTCCAGAAGGGAAACTATCTTAAATTAATGATAGATATATGGCCTCAAAGTCATCTCAGTTTTGGACAAAGCAAAGAGAGAATGGAAAGTGTTGTTATTATGAATAAAGAGAAGACTTCAAACTGCCTCTCTAGAGTGAACACAGCTCTATAAAAATTAGAGATCCGGGGCTTCCCTGGTGGCGCAGTGGTTGAGAGTCCGCCTGCCAATGCAGGAGACACGGGTTCATGCCCCGGTCCGGGAAGATCCCACATGCCGCAGAGCGGCTGGGCCCGTGAGCCATGGCCGCTGAGCCTGTGCGTCTGGAGCCTGTGCTCCGCAATGGGAGAGGCCACAACAGTGAGAGGCCCACGTACCGCAAAAAAAAAAAAAAAAAAAAAAATTAGAGATCCAGTGGAAATGATTATGAAAACACTTAAACAAAGGTTTGTATCTACACCTTGAAACCCCAGATCACTTGGTAGGGAAGTGACTAAAGGTGGAAAGTCAAGAGAGACTCAATACTCAGTAACAGCAAAAAACAAGATGTCAATGTCAAAATATTCTAGATTAAATTAAATATTAACAATAGTTAAGTCAGAGTGAAACACCTCAGCATCCCAGATTTCTCTGACTCTTGTTCGTGATACGATGGTTACAGAGATTGGCTCTGATTACACTTTTCTCTTAGTTAATTTTGATAGAAAGAACTGGATCATGGAATTATCCTCACAACTTCCCAGTCCTGACAGTCATCTAAATCTTCTTGAAAGCATTTAAAAGTAGGCTCCACCCAGACACACTAAATCAGAATCTCTACAATTGGTTTTTGTTATCTGGGCTTTTTTGTTGTTGTTGAAGTTCCCCCAAGGTGATTCTGATAATAAGTGGAACTTAGGACCTGTTGGTCAAGACCCCATGACTCTACTGGCTTTCTATGCTGGAGAGACAGCATTAATAATTGGCTCTGCCAATGAACAAGGCACCATGGTCACTGGGAAACAGCTACTGTTACCAAAGACAATGAATTGCTAGACCACATAGAAACTTGGAGAAGTGCATAAAATAAGATGCTAATTATAAAGCAAACACCAAATATAGCATTATATGTAACTCAAGATTTGGCTAGGCAAAATAATAGATACAACAGAAGCTCTCTCAGCTAACATGAATAGCATATAAAGATGATCACAACTGAGCCTGAAGCCTTTTGTTGATAGCAAGGAGTTGCCTCGAACAACCTGTAAGAGGGATTCAGGTGGTTTTTCAAGTGTTCTCCTGTCACAGATAACCCTTAGACGAAGAGAAGATCTGCCATAGATATTCTCCCCTCACTGTAGCATTTCTACTTCAATTCAAGAGCAACAGAAACCCAACTGCAATGGTCACAACCAATAGGACTTTGTTTTTCTTCACAAAATAAGAAGGCTGTGCCACTTAATGATGCCATCTAAGACCCATATTCTTTCAGTCTTTCTTTATCCTTATTTTCATACTTGCATCACGATAGCAAAACAGCCACTTCAGCTTCAGGCATCACATTCACATTCAAAGCCAAAGGAAGGGGAAAAGGAGTCACCGGCTTTCCCAAAGCCCCTCTCCAGCCAAGTTCCTCTATGTCTGAGTAGTCCATGGGTTACATGACCACATGTACATATGAGGGATCCTGGAAAATTAAAAATCTATCAAAGGAAGTAGGATGTCTTGATAGGTTTTTATTATATCATGGTTCATCTTCTGGGCCTGGCTATATTGCTGATCCAAACAAAATTAGACTCTGTTATCAAGAAAGAAGGTAAGTAACAGTTGTTGGGTAGAAAACAGTATCTACCACAACTTTCCTGACTCACCTTTGTAAATAAATGTCCCAACAACAAAAGAAATGACATGCTTTGCTTTAATATAATCCCATAATTTTTGAAGAACTATGATGGGCCAACCATTATGCTAGTCACATCAGGGGCTAGAGTTAGATCAGACAATGACTGTATCTGGAACTTACCAATTGAGACAGTCAAGCCAGAAGATAAGGCAACCAGAACTGAGGCTGTCAGGATGTAAGAATATATACTATTAAAAAGGTACCAAAAATGTGCTATAGTGAAACAGCATCTACAGAAAATTCACCAATCTAAGAATTTTTTTTTTTTTTTTTTTTTTTGCGGTACGCGGGCCTCTCACTGCTGTGGCCTCCCCCATTGCGGAGCACAGGCTCCAGACGTGCAGGCCCAGCAGACATGGCTCACGGGCCCAGCCGCTCCGCAGCATGTGGGACCCTCCCGGACCGGGGCACGAAGCCGTGTCCCCTGCATCAGCAGGCGGACTCTCAACCACTGCGCCACCAGGGAAGCCCTAAGAATTTAATAGCTAAAGTATTTAAAATTTTTAGCTACGTTATAAATACAGACATTAAGGAATGTCAACTTTGAAAATGCAAAAATGCTATGAATTGAAATCATTTACAATTACTGTGAAAGTATTTAGCAATGTGTTATTATTATAGAGCCCCATAAAAACATACAAGATCTCTGTTACAGAAGTCAAGTTTGGCCTTTGTCTAATTTTGCCTAAGCCTTAAGCATTCTCATCACATCATGGGTGTTCTTGATTTCTCTTTAACCTGCGCAATGCAAAGTGATTTTTTAAATCCTCTAAAATGAACATGCCAATAAAATGGGCAATGGACCATACTAAAGATTACCTCCCTGCTGTTCCCCCCTTGTTTATTTGACTATTCAGAGTCTCTGCCATTTTGTGTCTGTGAAACCTGGGATTAGGTCAGGCAGGTGCAGGTGATATTCTTTCACCATGACAACACCATCACCTCTGCTAATGCATCCAAGCCTTTTAATATGATGAGGAGATTTTATAACCTCTCTACTTGGGCTCTTCTCACCACCTGAACAGAGGAGAGGCTAATCAAATTCTATTTCAAAGAAGAATATCATTGCCCTTCTGTCACCTTTCTTTTCCAAGAGTGTCCTCGCAAGAAATATATGACCCAGCCATCAGTGCTAAAGAGGCATGACTGGATAAGGGGATAAAGCAAGTTCCATGTTCCTGTCTCAGACTCTCATTTTCAGCAAAGGCTCTCAGCCTGTGACAATAATAATTTGGTGTGCAGCAAAAGCTGGAATTAACAGGTGAATATCTTCTTGTACGTTTGTAGACAGACATGATTCTTACAGACGATTCCTGTTTTCATCTGCCACTCTATTTCTGTCCACGATCATGCCTTGCTTTTGAGTAAGACTTTTTTTTTTTTTTTGCAGTACGCGGGCCTCTCACTGTTGTGGCCTCTCCCGTTGCGGAGCACAGGTTCCGGACGTGCAGGCTCAGCGGCCATGGCTCACGGGCCCAGCCGCTCCGCGGCATGTGGGATCTTCCCGGACCGGGGCACGAACCTGTGTCCCCTGCATCGGCAGGCGGACTCTCAACCACTGCGCCACCAGGGAAGCCCTGAGTAAGACTTTTTAAATGTCATATTTACATGTCCAAATTTCAAATCATCATTTTCACAATAAATATTTATGGAGCACCTATTATGGGCTAAGGACTATGCTCAACACGGAGCATACAATGGTATCCAAGAGAATCCACAGACCCTGCCCTCATGGAGTTTAAAGTCTAGACTTCCCAGGCTATTTCAAATGCCACCTCCTCTAGGAGGCCTTCCATGATTCCATTTCTTACTCTACATGCTCACAGTACTCTACTCACACTGTACTTTCAGTTTATACCATTTTCTACTTTGTATGGCAATCATGTATATATCTCTTCTATCCTGTCCATTCACAGGAAGCTCAAGCCCACATTCATTTTTGAACCCCAACAGCACCTCACTCACTACCTCGCTTATAGGTGGCATCCCCCCAAAAAAATTATGAATTGAATAAAAAACACAGAGGAGAATAAATTTGTCAACCTTTAAAATCAGTACTAATTACATTTTCAGAACCTAAAGAGAAATTACAGATAGGAAGAGAATTTGTGAAAATTGTGGGGCAGTAGAACACATAGTATTAAGACACGGAGTACAAAAATTATAATAAACATTTTATAGAATTCTCCTTGTAAGGATGAACAAAGAATACCTCACTTCTAGTCTGACCACATTCTAAATGGGAAAAAGCAAAAAATATAAGCCAGCTAAGCAATAGCTGTTAGGTGGAAAATATTGATCACAGGGGGAATCTATTACATGGGAGGAGGGAAATATATCAAGTTCAGTTAACAAATGCAGGAGAAACTGTGCCAGTCAGCCAGACCTTGAGGTCAGACTCATATTTCACAGAGAAAGAGAGCAAAAGGCAGAGAAAAAGCAGGTCTCACCATGGAATGATCTGTAATCTTTTAACTACAAGAGTAAGGGGCACAAAAGAAACTACCAAGCAGGGCTCATGAGCCCCAGAGCTACATGCATAATATTCAGCTACCCAATGGCAGTACCCCAGTTCACAGCATGAAAATGAGAAAAGCCATCTCCAAATGAAATAAAACTATCCCACCTATAATGATGGGTGAGGTTCACACATGGTCTTATTAATGCCACCTCACGTGTTGTGCCACAGTAAGAATGATGTCCTAGGAAGGAAGACCACACATTAGGTTGAGCCTGTGCTCCCAAGGGATCTGGCCTATTGCTTCTGCAGCCGACTTGACTGGAATCAGTGGAGGTAATAAATCATTGTCTGGTCCTATTACCTCATTCCGTCTACTTTGATTCTGCTGCTTAGAAGGAAATCCCAGAAACAGGAAGTCCAAGCTGAGAACCCATAGATGTCATTCTCCAGGTAAAGAAAGGTTCAGAGCATTCAAGAAAACTGCAGGAATCTGCCATGCTTTGACCTAGGGCAGCTAGACCCATCCAGATGGAGGTGAAGAACAGGAAGTTAACAACAACTAACAACAGCTCTATAAATCCAACTTCACAAAAGTGGCTGAATTTTGGTAGCTAAATCTACAGCTGACTCTGAAAGGAAGCCTAAAATAGAGCTGAAATTTTAACAATGGAAAATCATCTCAGTTAATAATTCCTTTTCCTGTTCTAAACCAGTGACAGTCAATAAAATAAATGATCATGTCGAACTTGGGAATGGAATAATGTGTTCTTACAATGAAAAAAATAATCCCTTTCTCAAAACCTCTCTCAATAGGATAAAATGCCCTGATTAGTAAATATCTCTTAATTAGCTTTTCCATCAGTTTTTCCACCAAGTATATTTTACTCTCCACAAAAGATGTTATCACTCAACTTCTTGGAAATCCTCCCACTGAGTTTCAAGAAAAAATTACAACCACTCAACACTAGTTTTCTAATAATGTTTAGTCCTACACCAAAAATAGAATTTCATGACTTTCTTCTCATAGCTTGCTTTTCAAATTAATTAACTCTAAGTCATTTTCCTCTGCCCCCACCCCACCTAAGTGAGTAAGTAATGAGAATGTTATAAGCTACATTAACAGTGAAAAGCAACAAAGGACAGCATATGGTAGTCACTTGGTTGCCTGGTACATTGGATTTAGAAGGGTTCTAAAGCCAAAACTAGGTTTAGTGGGAAAGTTTCATGATTGATTAGTGATTTCTGCCATTGCAACCAAAATGGAGAGTGGCAGTATGATATTTGTCATTGGGGCAACCTATATACATACTAGTTGGAAGTAAGAAGAAAGAATTGAGAAATGTTTTCAGTAGTAGCAGGAAGATTCTTAAGTTGTTTTGTTTTTAAGATTCAGTTAGTTCACATGCAACATAATCAATAGTTCACTGACCTGGCCTGATGAAGAAGTGGAATTATCGTGCCATGGGATGTACTCTAATGCTTTGGGCCTACCTCACATGCAGGATTAGCAGGAAGTACTATTTATTGATATAAGGACCCCTCCCGGGCAGGAGAGGAGACCATCCATTTAAGCTTGGACTCTGACAGTCTAATAGACCTGTAGGCAAAGTGCTGTGGAGAAAAAGCACTGAACTCAGAGCACCTGCTTCAGTTTCTAAATGTGATTCATACTATATCAGACTGACTTGATCAATCGCATGGGAATAATGGCTCTTGCCCTCATCTCAAAGGGTGTTGTGGGGATTAAAATGAGAACCTAAGTGAAGCACTGAGACCTCAAAATACCTTGAACACCTTTCAATCTCACACCTAGGAGACATTCCAAAAACAAATGCTAAATTAGGCTCCCAAATACCAACACTGCAAATTATTCTCCATTGAAAGATTACCATAAGGAGCAGAAAGCTGAGTTCCCCTCTGTCCCCTGGAATAAGCCACCAGTGTCACTCCATCTAAGTTGCTTGGTCACAAATTTCAGCGGGCACCATTGACCACACCTCCTTCACCAGTGAGGGGATAAAAACAAAATGTCAGTGATTAACTTCTGTCTAGAACTTTACAGTTTATCAATCATTGACTAAAAGAAGACCCTCATATCAACTAGAAGTATTACCACCAGTCCTGTTTTAGGAATAACAAGACTGAGAAAGAAAAAGATCAAAGCAAGAGGAAGTGGGGGGGGCAGGGAAAGGCTGCAGCCTTGATTGTAAATACCATGCCATGTCTTCTGCTTAAGGTGAGTCTTATCAACTGAAGTAGGTAGATTGTGACAGCTGAATAATGACCCTGCAGTCTCTCTTATCACTTAAAAACAGATAAAAGAAAATGAGCTATAATTATAGAGGTAAAAATTAAGTTTTCATATACGGGAGAGTGTATTGATAAGGCAACCAGGCACAGGAACGTGTTACTAATGAGACTGTGGAGAACATCTCTCTAGGGGAGAGAAGTAGGCCTCTGGGCTTTAGGAAAAATGTGAAAAATAACCTTCTCTGTCCCCTGGGCATCATAATATTCCAAATCATATCTGATGGAAGATTAATTATTCCATTCCATGAATGCTCTTCAATTTTTTTGGGGGGGGTGGTACGCGGGCCTCTCACTGTTGTGGCCTCTCCCGTTGCAGAGCACAGGCTCCGGACGCACAGGCTCAGTGGCCATGGCTCACGGGCCCAGCCACTCCGCGGCATGTGGGATCTTCCCGGCCCAGGGCACAAACCCGTGTCCCCTGCATTGGCAGGTGGACTCTCAACCACTCCGCCACCAAGATACTATATATTTAATGAGAATTATCTTAGAGTGATGGGATTTCCATTTTCTGTGCTAACTATTTCTTTCAAGTTTGAATTTTTTACAGTTCAAATTTGAATTGCATCACTTTTCAAGCAGAGGAAGGAAAAAAATTTTTTTAATTTCCCTTTCCTTTGCTTGGCACACTGGAGAATTGGGGGGGGGGGGTGAGGGAGCAGAGGGAAGGGAGAGAGAGAGCTTGAGGGAGGCAGAAATTGCAACTGTCTCCAGTAACTAGGGAAAGTGGCAGCTTCCTACCTTCCATTGTAAAAAGTCACACCCCCTTTTTTTTTAATCTCCCACAGCTCTTCCTTTCTCTACTCTCAAACTTAACCAGTTTCGACTTCAAACCACTGGATGGCAATCAATCAGTTCTCATGTCTACCCTCTTGCTGGACACAAACTCCTGAAAGACAAAGGACTCAATTCAATATATCTCTAGGTCCTCCACAACACAAAGGACAATGCTTGTACACAGCGTTCTGGAGACCTTCAACAAGCATATCAGAACTTTTAAAAAAAACAGTTTTTATTTTTTAAGTTTTTTTTTTAATGGTTTTGGCTTTAAAATTCAAAGAGTAAAAAAAAGATTAAAATGTCTTCCTCTTATCCTGGATTCTCACCTTGCAATGACTGTTACCTGTGTCTTGTTTCTTCTTTCAGAGACAGTCTACGAATATACATGGATGGGGCAGGAGTGGCCACAGGTTGGTGGACTGGGGGAAGGTGATGGGTACACAGGAAGTCACTACACTGTTTTCTGTTTATATTTCTGCATGTTTGAAATTCTCCATAATTTTTAAAAAATTTCTAGTACATGCCAAAAAATTAGTATATTCCAACAAATTAAAACAAAACCTGAGTAGTATAGTTGTAAATATCTGAAATACAATAATATTCCAACAGAAAAAAAATTCAAACAACCCCACTATTTCACATCCCACTGTGAATAATGTATTAATTCAGATAAAACCCTCTGTCTTCAATATTTTTCAGAAGGAAGGGTTTGAATTACTTGTCATGAATTTAAATGAGGAAAACTACTACATACTAAGATTATTTCAAACACATTTAATTTTCCTACAAGCCAGCAATATCAAGACCTCTCTCCGAAAAAACAATTACTATTTTCTACTAACAAACTGTAAATAGAGCCCTAATGAATGATTTTGCTAATACCTGTTTTTACTATGTTCATTATTCTGTGACCCAGTTTTTAGTCTGATATATAATTGGAACATCAATCAAATATCAAAAGAGAAGGATACTTTAGTCTGATTTTAATAGAAGCTAATAGAAGCTAAGAAATCTACGCTCCAAACATTTTTTTTAAGTTGCTAGCGAGAAACCTCAACAGCCATACTGTGAAATAATTTTTATTTATTTATTTATTTATTTTTTTGCGGTACGCGGGCCTCTCACTGTTGTGGCCTCTCCCGTTGCAGAGCACAGGCTCCAGACGCACAGGCTCAGCGGCCATGGCTCACAGGCCCAGCCACTCCGCGGCATGTGGGATCTTCCCGGACCGGGGCACGAACCTGTGTCCTCTGCATTGGTAGGCGGACTCTCAACCACTGTGCCACCAGGGAAGCCCTGAAATAATTTTTATCAGCCTTATTAGCCATAATCGTGGGGGGGAAAAGCTGCCCTTCTCTTGCATCCTCTTTCCGTTTGTTTTCTCCCTCTAGCAGTTACCTGATAAGAGGGAAGCAGGCAAGTCCCAAAGTTGAACAATCTAAACAATGCCTGGGGAGACAGCCTGTGAACTCTTCTAGCTCTGTTTAAACCTATCACTAAAGCCCAATAATTTTAAATTAGGCCAGTGCCAACCTGGAAGTATTAAAACACATAGTACCTTTTAGCAAACAAAGCATAGTTCAGTCTAGGCATTTTGTAAGTAGATTGCTCAGGAGTTACCCCAACTTTACAAATGAAGAAACTGAGACTCTGAATTAACAGATTTGTAAAATGAGAAGAGTCAAGGAGTAGTTGAGTCGAATTTAAATCCTTTACCAACTAGTCCCAGTATTCACCCATTCCCCCAGATGTAAACATATGGTCATATGTACAAATCTTTTTCAACGTAAATTAGTATTTCTGTAACCTGATCAATATTTATTTATATCATCAACATCCTTCCACTCATCAGTGCCCACCTTATTACGCAAAGTGCAGAATACTCCACGACAGAAATGTACCATAATTTATTTAGCCAATCCTATAAGTTGGATATTAAGGTTCTTTCTAATCTTTGCCATAATAAAAATATTATAATGAATGTCCAGATATACACACTTATGTGAATCTGTCCCATTATTTCTCCAGGATAAATTCTTAGAAGTAGAATAGCTGGTGGGCAAAGGGTATGCACATTTAAAATATGAATTATAACAACAAACTGCCCCCCCCGGAGGGCTGGGACAATTTAGAACCCCAGGAACAATGATTAGGGTCCATTTCACCAGTCTGCCCACTACTGTGCATTAGCTTTCTTTTTAAACTTTGGCAATATGATAGCTGAAAATAATATCATTATTTTAACCTGCACATATTTATTAGTAGTAAGGTTGAATATCTTTCCTTTTTCCTGCCCTGGGAATTGCCTGTCTGTGTTTTTCACTAATTTTTCTACTCCGTTGTTACTCTTACTATTGATTTACAGAAGCTCTGTATACGGTAAGGCGAGGTTCTTCCACCTCAGCACTATTCACATTTTGGGCTGGATACTTCTTTGCTGTGGGGAGCTGCCCTGAGCCTTGTAGGATGTTTAGCAGCATCTCTGGCCCCTACCCAGTAAATGCCAGTAGCACTTCCTTCAATTGTGAAAACCAAAAATGTCTCCAGGGATTGCCACATGTCCTCTGGAGAGCAAAACTGCCCCTAGCTGAGAACCACTGTGCTTAGTGGATTAACCCTCTATTCCAATTACATGCTACTGTCTCTTGGATATTAGTCCCCACCTCCCCGACCAATGGAAGTGTCCCTTCTTCAATATTTTTTACAGATGGTCAAATTGAATACTAATTTTCCAGGCAGGCTTCTCAATGCTGAACAGCTATAATTGTTCCAAAACTCAGGTTAGTAAAATGAAGTCTAAATACCTTTAAGTTCTAATCATTAGTTTTAGTTATACCCTCTAGAACTGTACTGTTCAATACAGTAGCCACTAGTCACATTTAAATTTAAATTACACGAAGTTAAATAAAATTAAAAATTCAGTTCCTCTTTCACACTAGCCACATTTCAAATGCTCAATAGCCACATATAGCAGGTGGCTACCACATTGGACAGCACAGATATAGAACATTCTCATCATCACAAACTGTCCCCTTGTACAGAGCTGCTCTGGAACCTTGCCATTCAAAGTGTGGTCCATGGACCAGCAGCACTGGCATTGCCTAACAGCTTGTTAGAAATACAGAATCTCGGGCCCCACCCTGGACCTACTAAATCAGGATCTTCATTTTAACAAGATCCCAGGTAATTTATGTGCACTCTGAAATTTGAGAAGCATTGCACTGGGAGACTCAAACATCTAAGGTCAGTTATCAAATGTGTACTCATTCCACAAGTCCATACTTCCCCAGACTAAATGTCCTCAGCTTTTCATCTTATGATCTAGTTTCCAAATCTTCACTGATCCAATTCTTCACTTCCCTCTATCATCTTCCAGTCTACAAAGGACAGACAGAAGGGGAAGCCATGCTTCAAGAGAGGTCTGAAGTAGAGACCATCACCTTCTTTGAACTAGACACCAGCTTACTTTTAATGTAGCCTCAATGTGCGTTAGTTTTGTCATTTAGTAATTTCCCATCAGCCAGATTACACCAGAGGCACGTAATATACTTGTGGTCAACAGGTTCCTTGGGCCTTCTTCATGGAACTGCAGTAAGGTCACATGTACTGTAGGCTTTTATGGGTGATTGTTTGAACCAATGTTCTGAAATGTACAATTATCTACATTAAATTTAACCTTGTCGGCTTCTGCCTTTTGGTTTCATCTACGAAGCTCTTAATGAATCCGAATTCTTTCATCCTACTTTGTCTGAAAACTTGATGCGTATGCCTATGTCTTCTTCCAAACACTTGAAAATGTTAAACGGGAGGAAATCCAGAATAGTGACCAAAAGTCCCACAGTGTCTCCTTCCTCCTGCCTATATGAGCCATATTCAGACTCTTGGGTATGGTTCTGACCCAGCTATTAATCCACCTAACTGTACTGATACTTGAAATCACTTCCTAACTCCAAAATGTGTTGTTTCAGAAACCAATATAATTTTTCTAGCAAAAAATAATTGCAAGGTTAGATTTATATTGTCTTAAAGATTGAAGACATCCTCTCTTACTACCAATACTTTATGACAAAAGCATGATACCCTTTCATTTATATCCAGCCCCCAAATTAGGTCTACCAAAATGACTGCCTTTTCACTGAAATACATACATTCATCTACACTGAAACAAACAAAAATATTTTAAGTGATCTGTGCCAACACTTAACCTGTATCTGTGATGAGACCAATTCCCCAATGCACAAAGGTGGTCCACTCACAGAATATCTCATTAATTACATCTGATGACTCAGTGATTCAAGCCTTATAACGTTCTCCTCCTTTTTCTTACAAACATATTTCACATAAATGAATGAATGATGGATGTGGTGAAGAAAAATATTAGACATACGACGACACCCATAAGATGGCCTCTAATTTTGCAAATGAGTTGAAATTATTTTTATACTCCCACTAAATTAATTCTGGAGATTTTAATTTTTTTTACAGTCCCTCTTATCCCTTTCTCATTTCGTTTTTTCTCTTCTGCCTCATCCTGAGAAAGTCCCTATTTGTGCTGCCACCACCATGCGTATTAATTGAACATACGCACTAGAAAAATATATATCGAATGACTCTTACAAGGGAGGCAACCTGGGTGATTCAAAGAAATGCAAGATAAGATCTCCTCCTTGAGCGGTTAATAATCCAGTGGAAAAGAGAAGACTTGTACATAAATAATTATGTTAGAAAGCAATATACAGAACATGCTATATAAGTAATACAATCAACAAGCTATAAAATATTCAAACTCAATTTCTGGCTGGGATCATTAGAAAGGGAGGAAAAAAACTTCTCAGAAGGAATAGTATTTGTACTGGTTTGAAAGATGGATAGGATTTCAACATGTGGGTGGTGAGAAGATTTGGAGACTAGTCCTGGACAACCAAGCAAAGGAGCAGAGCAAGGGAGGGCAATACTGAATACAAATGGATCCACTTTGGCCAAAGTAAAAGATGCATGGTGGGAAACCAGGCAGAATAGACCAGAGCACCAGGGGTGGACATGTTTGATGATGATGAGAAAAGAAATGGATGGACCCACACTAAGGGCAATGGCCCTCAGCAAAGTCAATATTGACACAATATCTAAGCCTATTATCAGAGTTGACTGAAGGGGAAGTATCAATCACTGTTTATTCATGATATATAGCATAAGATACAGCGATTCCCATATCATTAAATAGTCTTGTTTTTAAATACCTGGATGGTATTTAATAATATGATAATATGCATATCCTCCACTAGTGGATATTTAGATTAGTCCCTATACTTTATTTCTTAAAATAGAACAATTATGAGGAACATCTTTTTACTTTGTGTGCAAATAATTCTTAGAAGAGGAAACAAGGTCCTACGGTATAGCACAGGGAACTATATTCAATATCCGAGAATAAACCATAATCGAAAAGAATATAAAAAAGAATGTATATATGTGGATAAGTGAGTCGCTTTGCTGTACAGCAGAAATTAACACAACATTGTAAATCAACTATACTTCAATTAAAAAATTTTTTTTAATTCTTAAAGGAAGAATTACTGGTCAGAGGATAAGAATATTTTTAAGACTCTTAATACACATTTACTATTTTCAGGTTTAAATCCAAGTCCACATCCTTCTCATATCCTAACTCCCATTCTGACATTCTTGAGAGCATGTTCTCCAATCTGGTCTCAGATTTTGCTTCTGAACTATACAGGGTCTTTCTTAAGAATGCTGATTTCTGGGCCCCACACTGGACCTTCTGAATCAACATATCTGGGAACAGACCTCAGATATCTATTCTTTTGACCAAAAGTGGTTGGGTCTATGCACAAACCAGAGCTTCTCACACTTCACTGTGCTACACATCACCTAGGGATCTTGTTAAAATGCAGGCTCTGATTCATTAGGTCTGGGTATGTGTTTAAGAGTCTGCATTTCTAACAAGCTAAGAGCCGTAGTTCCTTCCCTGGCTCCACATGAGCAAGTTTTTTAAATCTCAATGCCCAGGCTGTGTCCCAATTGAATCACAATCCCTGTGACAGGGCCCAGGCACCACCCTGGAATATGACCGTGGGTAGATACCCCTTGGGCCTCAGTTTTCGTCTCTATAAAATGAGAATGGTACCAACATCTCACAGATGCCACTCATCACTAATCATCTCCCAAACTCCCTGCACTCCCATCATGCTGCCCCTCCCCTCGTAACCTTTGCATACACTACTCCTCAACCACCAGCTACCCCCTCACCCTTGGCCTTGTAAGACCTATTCTCTGTCTTCACACTGTAGCTCACAGGGAAGACTTCCTGACCAGGCCCCAGTGCAAAATCAAATGAGGTTCCTGCATTTATACTGTTCATCGCACCCTGAACATCCTTCAGAGTGTCACATATTTTATAATGACGTCGTTTTGTGCAGGTAAAGTAATAACATCTCTCACCCCACTCACTAGCCTTGGTAGGCCACGGATCCCCTCAGTCAGAGGGCAGTCCCTGGCTCACCACCAATAACCCCTGTTGTTCCCGGGCTTCATAATAATAAATGCTAACGTGTTGAGCTACCTTACTCTATGTTAGGCTCTGCTCTCAGCATTTTATAGGGTTTCACTAATTTAATCCTCACACAATCCTATGAGGCAAGTGTGACTATTATCCCTATTTTATGGATGAGAAACTGAAGCACAGAGAGGCTAAATTGCTTGCCCAAGGACTCACAGCTGAAGGTCATTAATGGACGAAACAGAATCTGAACCCAAGCAATCTGGGTTAAGAAAGGGAAATAGGGGGGATTCCCTGGTGGCGCAGTGGTTGAGAGTCCGCCTGCCGATGCAGGGGACACGGGCTCCTGCCCCAGTCCGGGAGGATCCCACATGCCACGGGGCGGCTGGGCCCGTGAGCCATGGCCGCTGAGCCTGCGCATCCGGAGCCTGTGCTCCGCAACGGGAGAGGCCACAACAGTGAGAGACCCGCGTACCGCAAAAAAAAAAAAAAAAAAAAAAAGAAAGAAAGAAAGGGAAATGGGCACAATGAGGGACTACAGAGGTTCCCTGGGAACTCACCCGTTTCCCAAACACACACACACATGCTTTATAAGGGTCACAATGCCACGGGAGCGATAGTTACTCAGTTTGCACTGTAGACACCTTAGCTCATGCTCATTCGTTCAAAACAAATGTACTGAACAGTCCCTGCTCTAATGTGGAGATTCTACAACTACATGAGAAGTAGATATTTACCTATTATCAGACAGAACATAGAGGAATAAGCAAACACAGAAACTGTGATAAGTGCACGGAAGGAACCAAGTTGGGTGGTGAGGTAGGGGCTGGCAGGCTCCCTCAGTCAGCGTCAGGAGGGAAGTCTCTGAGAAGGTGACATTTGGTTGAAACTGAAAGGACTGGAAGCCAACTATTCCACCAGGAGGCCTGGGGCGAGTGGGGGGACGCAATACAGGCAGAGGCAGGGCGTGCAAAGACCCCAAAGCACAAACAAGAAAGGACGGTTTGGCTGGTGCTGAGGGAAGGCAGGGAAGAGGTAGGAGACAAAGCAGGCGAGCCCGGCAGGGCCCAACTCACACCTCCAGATTCTGGAACTTTTCCATCCATGTTTTCGCCAAGTCAGTTACCAAAATGCTTACTCGTGGGTTCACACACTCTCCTCTCGGTTCCTGGACTATGCTTCTGAAGAGAGCAAGAGCCGCGAGCGTCCGGGCTCTGAAGCGAGGCCCCACCCCCTTAACCTCATTGGTCCAGAGATTGGCATGTGACCCAGAGCTTTTCTTGGTTTCCAGTCCAGCAACCTATGACAGCGCCTTGTACAAAAAGTCTGCTCGCAAAAGGGAGGATATGATTAAAAGAGCCAGTCAGATTCTCTGAGGAGTTTAACCGGGAATATGAAAAGAATAAACCAGTTGGATATAGGGAGAAAAGTGGATAGGGAGAGAAGTAATTGTGGCTATGTTAATAACAGAACTCTTGAGTAAAGATTGAAAGCTCCTACTCCCCAGCCCCAGTGTCACCACGCCCCAGCTATACCTCGGTTCTTATTATCAGATTTCTGGAAGATTTCAGACATCTTAATACCATTTGAATGCTTTTATTAAGCGCTTACCTGTGCTCTGCGTTAAGGGCTTTCCATGTTATCTCACATAGTCTTCGCTAGCAAGTGTTGCAAGAAACACTATCTCCATTTTTACAGTTAAAAAAGAAATCTCCAAGAAGTTATGTACACCAAATCATAAAGCTGTAATGGACATACCTAGGACCCCAAAGGTCTGTGCTGTTAACCAATATGATTAACCGATTCTCATTTTCTTAAAACAGGGCCTCATTACCGGAGTTGTCCTGAGTGAGGCTCTGTTCCTTATATGGTGTAACAAATATACTTTTCAGTGTATCCATGCAGGTAATTATAGAGTGATGGCTTTTTAAAAAATTATGCAAAGCTGTATCCAAGATGTCAAATTTCAGGATATATGTAGAGCAAACTGATTTTAATTTAGTTCCATGTGATATAGAATATAAATTTAGTAAATGAACTTTGGTGAAAGATTTAAAGACAGGTAATAAAGCATACACTCATTAAATATACCACACAATGTGATACATAAACATCAAGCCATATGAATAAATTAACAAAATTTAACAGCTCTTCTCATGGATCTTTATTTCTATAGTAATAATGACTAACATTTACTGAACACTTATTGTATGCCAGGCATCATGCTAAATAAATGCTCTGTTTATATTATCTCATTTAAACCTCACTATGGGGAAAATAGTAAAATAACTCCAGTTTACAGATGTGAAGATGGAAACTCAGAGACGAAGTAGCTGGTTTTGTTTTTAGAGGCAAGTTTTAAATGCTGGTATATCTAATTCCAGAGGCCTGTACTTAATCATTTCAAGCATCTCAGTTAGAGCAATAATCATATACCATGTTGTGATGGTTTATTTAAAGGCCTGTCCTCCACTATGAAGCCACCTTCGAAGAGTTAATGGACTCTCCTATTCACCTCTATCTCCTCTTTGCCTGAGATAGAGTAGAAATATAATATTAATACAGATAAATTAGCTGATCTATTTCTAATGCAAGACCTAGGCCAGTAATCACTCCTGCTGAATCTAGGCTATTGGGGGAATTTTGAAAGGTGATGAATTATCACAGAAAAAAATCAGCATCCTGAAAGTGAAACATGTTAGTTACAAAACTTGAACTGCCATCAGTCCCCAAACAGCTAAATTCTTAAGCTTCTTATTAACAGGTTGATTTGTAACAACTGTGTGCCACTCAGAGGAAAGGGAAAAAACTGAGCATCTCCGAAAATCTCTCATAAAAATTATCTGTAAATAACACGAAAGATGTTGAAATATTAATGCCTCCTCCATGAGAACATCAAAATGCTCCCTCAGCCACCTTCCATCTGCTTGCCCGCCTCTTCCAACGTGAGCACAGCCTCACTCTGTTTTCAGCTTACTTGATGTCTAAAAAGATTAAGCCAAAAATTGTTTCAGCCCACTGGAAAGTATCAGCCTCACATTTCAGACACATTTGGACATCCTAATTTAAAATTTGGTGGAAAAATAGCATACTTGTGGGCTGTTCCTTGCCATATTTCAAATGCATCCCTCGCAAAATTCATTTCTCTATCAAAATCATAGGCATGCACTTAACTTCTAAAGTAACAACAGCAATAACATCAATAATAGCAGCTGACACTATTAGGAATTTTATTGTTCTAAGGAACATAGCATTGTTCTAAGCACTTTACATATAGTCATTCATTTAATAATCCTGCAATGTTACTATTATTAGCTCCATTTTACAGAGTAGAAAACTGAGGCCCAGAGGCATTCAATGACTTTTTCCAGGTCACAGGGCTGATGGTAGCAGAGCCAATGACTGAAACCAGGGCTCTGGACTCTAGATTCTATGTTCTTGCCTACTGCACCAAACTGCCCAGGAAGCTTTAGCCACTACCTAGCTTCAATCCTTTCTTTTCCAATACCTGTGGTCATTGTCATGTTGCAGCAGAAAAAAAAAAAAGGCTGGAGGGTGAGTATAGCTGGTTGAGCAGTGCCCTCGAATAAGATATGTCTAAGTCCTAACCCTCTTAACCTGTGAACGTGACCTTATTTGGAAAAAAGAGTCTTTGCAGATATAATTAAAGGTTTCAAGATAAGACCATCCTCCATTTAGGGGAGACCTAAGTCCAATGACAAGTATCCTCATAAGAGAAAGGCAGAGGGAGATTTGAGACACAGAGACACACAGAGAAGGTGACGTGAAGACAGAGGCAGAGATTGGATTGATGTCTCTACAAGTCAAGGAATGCCAAGGGTTGCTGGCAGTCACCAGAAACTCGGAGAAAGGAATGGAATGTATTCTCCCTCAGAGCCTCCAGAATGAACCAACTCTGCAGACACCTTGATTTCAGATCTCTGGCTTCCACAACTGTGAGAGAATAAATGTCTGCTGTTTTAAACCACCAAGTTAGTGGTAATTTATTATGGTGTCCCCAATAAACTAATACAGTGAGTTATGGACCCAAAAGCCTTGAACAGAAATCAGATCCTCACTTTACAGGAAGAAAGGAAACTGAGGTTCAGAGCAAAGAATTCATTAGCATGCTATCAATCACACAATGGGTTCATGACAAAGCCAAGACAGGCTCTAGGCTACACTCTGGTCTCCCAATTCCTGGGTCAGCGTCTTCTTCAGTATCTCTTACCCACTTCATTGAGAGACAGAATCATACATGCACTTTAGAACATGACCACCTACATCAGTGTCCTTGTTCCACCATTTGCTAGCTGTGCACCTCTGTTTTCCCATCTGTAAAATGGGAACAGAAATGACAACTACCTCACAGTGTTATTTTGGAGAACAAATGAGTCAATATATATGCCTGGTATGTAGTAGCTCTCAATAAATGTTAACTATTATTATTATTTTATTCCAATATCTATTGACTTATTGATAAAGGGCAAATTATAAAATCAGGAATATGGCAGTGCCTAGAAAAATAGTGGTAGACACATTAGCAGGGTTTATCACTATGTGTGGAAATTTGTGACAAATCTTATTTCCCAATTTCTTAAGAGGGGAGTTGGACATCAAGAGGTCACATCCACCACCCTTGATTTGCATCTCTCTGACAGTCTTCACTGTCCCAACCCCCAAAAAGGAGTGCCTAATATGGATGGCCAGTGACTAGGACATCAACTGGAACGTGTTGTGCTAGTGGACAGAGTCACTGTAGAGCAAAAAGAACACAGCCCTGCCTCACATCCTCTCTCCCACTTGTGCAGCCCCAGTAGGGCAAGCTGGCCCCAAGCCTCCCATCTGCTTCCTGCTCTCCCATTCCTGATCACTCCTGGAAACATTGTTTTCTCAGGCATCTGCCATCCACATAGCTCTCCAGCCATAGGACCAGGAAGGCAGGTGGTGCCCTTCCCTGCCGTGCAGGACAGGGCCCTGTCCACCCTCCTTTACCCTTTCACTTCTGGGTATTCATGTGGTAAGCACACCAGAGCCTCCTCTTCTGCTAATCTTGATGTCCCCCTGAGCGTGGTGGCTACCTGGGGTCAGCCTGAAGCAGGTGTGGCCATCTTGGGTCTGGTGGGGAGGGAACAGCAAGCTCACTCACCTAATCAAAAAATCCCTGCATGGAGAGATATTGAGCCTATCCTCAGTGATTAATAAAGCCATACTCTGTTTCCCTTTTGACTGCTAGCCTTTAGGTGATCAGACTCCTTGATCAGACTCTGGAGACAGGCAGAAAGAGCAGTAGCATTCAGACACCAAAACCCTACCCAAACTCCTAACAAAATCATATTACTTCCTGGGCTTCCCTGGTGGCGCAGTGGTTAAGAACCCGCCTGCCAATGCAGGGGACACGGGTTTGAGCCCTGGTCCGGGAAGATTCCACATGCCACAGAGCAACTAAGCCCGTGCGCCACAACTACTGAAGCCCGTGCACCTAGAGCCCGTGCTCCACAACAAGAGAAGCCACCACAATGAGAAGCCCACGCACCACAACGAGGAGTAGCCACCGCTCACCGCACCTAGAGAAAGCCCGCGCACAGCAACAAAGACCCAATGCAACCAAAAATAAATAATTTTTTTAAAAAATCATATTACTTCCTGATGGAAAATGTATATAATAAGTTATGTTTTCTCAAAGAATAATGTTCATTATAAAGTGTCCTCTGATGTATTGAACTTCCTATTAGTCATCTGAATGATAATGAACACTTGAAAAATACAAAGAAAATGAAACACTTGGGGAAATTAAAGTCATATCTCCCCAAACCAAATACATCAATCTGTTGTAATGGTTAGCCTACTCTAATTATAGCACTGGATCTACACACATACACACATACACACACACACACACACACACACACACATGCATACACACCACAAGCCTTGGCATATATATCCCAATATAAAATCCAAGCCAGCTGCTGGAATTAAGCTAAATACTATTGAAATTAACAGTGTCCTTAGGAAATGTAGCACTGGGATGCTGATTTCATCAGAATTCTATCTGCCTGTACTTTTTCCAGGAAGTTCAAGAACCATAAGCAGCTGTAGAAATCCAAGTCATCAGAAAAGCAAACGAAGGCAGCTCCTCTCCTGCAAAGCAAATTCCCTAAAAGAGCCTCAGCATCTGCCTTCTTAGCATAAGGGGACAACACCTTAATCTACTGTGAATTTTTAATAGTTCTCTCTTCCCTTTTACTCCGTTCATTTGGGAAACATGATCCATTTTACTCCAGGCCAGACACCAGACTTCTACCATCACTCTTTTTTTTTTTAATTGGAGTATAGTTGCTTTACAATATTGTGTTAGTTTATACTGTCTGTACAGCAAAGTGAATCAGCTATATGTATACATATATCCCCTCTATTTTGGATTTCTTTCCCACTTAGGTCACCACAGAGCACTGAGTATAGTTCCTTGTGCTATATATAAGTTCTCATTAGTTATCTATTTTATACATAGTATCGATAGTGTATATATGTCAATCCCAATCTCCCAATTCATCCCACCCCCACCCCTTTCCCCCTTGGTATCCATATGTTTGCTTATTCTCTACATCTGTGTCTCTATTTCTGCTTCGTAAATAAGATCGTCTATACCAATTTTTTCAGATTCCATATATATGCGGTAATATACGATATTTGTTTTTCTCCTTCTGACTTACTTCACTCCGTATGACAGTCTCTAGGTCCCTCCCGGTCTCTACAAATGACCCAACTTCATTACTTTTTATGGCTGAGTAATATTTCATTGTATATATGTACCACATCTTCTTTATCCATTCCTCTGTTGATGGACATTAGGTTGCTTCCATGTCCTGGCTATTGTAAATAGTGCTGCAATGAACACTGGGGTGCCACCATCACTTTTTTTTTATACATCTTTATTGGAGTATAATTGCTTCACAATGCTGTGTTAGTTTCTGTTGTGCAACGAAGTGAATCAGCCATATACCTACATATATCCCCATATCCCCATATCCCCTCCCACTTGAGGCTCTCTCCCACCCTCACTATCCCATGCCTCTAGGTCATCGCAAAGCACCGAGCTGATCTCCCTGTGATATGCAGCTACTTCCCACTAGCTATCTATTTTACATTTGGTAGCGTATAGATGTCGATGCTTCTCTCACTTCGCCCCAGCTTCCCCCTCCCCCCATCCCGTGTCCTCAAGTCCATTCTCTATGTCTGCATATTTATTCCTCCTCTGGCACTAGTTTCATCAGTACCATTCTTTTTTGGATTCCATATATATGAGTTAGCATATGGTATTTGTTCTTCTCTTTCTGACTTACTTCACTCTGTATGACAGACTCTAGGTCCATCCACCTCACTACAAATAACTCAATTTCGTTTCTTTTTACAGCTGAGTAATATTCTATTGTATATATGTGCCACATCTTGTTTATCCATTCATCTGTTGATGGACACTTAGGTTGCTTCCATGTCCTGGCTATTGTAAATAGTGCTGATATGAACATTGTGGTACATGACTCTTTTTTTTTTTTTTTTGCGGTACGCAGGCCTCTCACTGTTGTGGCCTCTCCCATTGCAGAGCACAGGCTCCGGACGCGCAGGCTCAGTGGCCATGGCTCACGGGCCTAGCAGCTCCGTGGCATGTGGGATCTTCCCGGACCGGGGCACGAACCCGTGTCCCCTGCATCAGCAGGTGGACTCTCAACCACTGCGCCACCAGGGAAGCCCCATGACTCTTTTTGAATTATGGTTTTCTCAGGCTATGTGCCCAATAGTGGCATTGTCCTTGACTTTCAAGAATTAATCAATGCCTGATATACCTTACCTATTTCTCTTTCCCCAAATATCCAAAAGCAGATCTTTTCCCATTTCCAATCCTGTGCAGGTAGCTCTCAAACTCCTTGAACCCAAGGAAATGATTAAGGTGACGCCACCACCCACTCCCACTGCTAGAGCCAGGATTTTCATCTAAGATGCTGAGGCCAAAAGATGCTCATATTTGACTAACATCTTGAATGTGAAAACGTTCTTCATTTCATCTTCAAACTAAGAATGTACATCTGTCAACCAAGGGGTAGACTAGAGCAACGTGGTGAGACACGTCCCACCTAAGAAAAGCAACAATCCAAGTGAGGCAGCTCCCTGGGTTCAGAGATACTGGATCTGCTCGGTGTCCGAGAAAATTCAGAAATCCAGGTTCTTCATAAAGTCTCCCAGTTTATTGACGTTGACAACTAATTCCCAAGGTCACATGGCCAACTTGTGGCAGAGTGAGAATTATACCCAGCCCTCCTAGCCTCATGAAACCCAAGAGGCTTTAGTTCTGTGTGTGTGTGTGTGTGTATATAACTGTATTTTATTCAACAGCTATTTACTAAACAACTGCCATATTCAGGGATATCATTTTAATAAGCAGATGGATGGATGGACAGCCAGATATTTATTTAAAAAGCAAGTGAAAAAGCAAAACATAGTTCCTAAATTTACAAAATACCTTTAAAAAACTGAGACACAACATTCAGTCCACAACTACCATTTTTGTCCTCAAATACTTTTATCTGCAATTGATATTGAATAGGGAATAGATTGCATAGTCTTAAAACAAAAAGGCAAACAAAATTTTATTTAAACCAGAGCATCTTCCACTAAGAAAGCCAGGACTAAGGAAGCACTGTAGCTTTGTAATCCACAGGTAAAACCTCTTCTTGCATTATTTAAGAACCACTCTGCACTCTTGGGAGCACGGGGTATATTTCCGCAGCGTTTCTATCAGGATAGTAATTAGTATAGCTGGGAAATGCCATCAACAGCACAAGTAAACTTAACCTTTACTTGTAAAATTTCTCCTGGGAAGTGCTGCTGGCTCCTGTCTCCACCAAGCAGAGTAATGGGCTTGCTGGGTCGTCCCACAGCAAGCAAATCGCCCCATCAGCAGCACCTGAATAAAACCACCAGCACATCGAACTGGACCGCCAGAACATCTACCTTTGTCTGCTTCAGTCACACCTGCCTCACCCTAGCCCCATCCCCTCATCAAATCTCACTTATGAGTCATAAAACAGCACTTTTTTTTCTTTTGCCACCAGGGAACTCTTAATTTCCCTGAAAATTTTTGAGTAGCCTTAGAGTTATGGCATGTTTCAACCAAACATTTTTTTCTCAGTACAGTGATACCTCAGGGCAGCTGTCCCCAACCTTTTTGGCACCAGGGGCCAGTTTCGTGGAAGACAATTTTTCCACGGGTTGGGGGGAGGGCGGAGGCAGGGTGCAGAAGGTTCAGGCGGTAATGCGAGAGATGGGGAGCGGCAGATGAAGCTTGGCTCCCTCGCCCGCCTCTCACCTCCTGCTGTGCGGCCCTAACAGGCCTCGGACCCGTACCATCCACGGCCTGGGGGTTGGGGACCCCTGCCTCAGGGGAAACGAAGGTCCAAGGAGAGGAGGTGACCGGGCCAACACCACATCCTGTTTGGTATCAAAGTCAAGTCTAAGTTAAGTCTAAAGCTCCCTAGTCTGGAGCTTTCTCTTTTTGTTAAAGTAATCTCCTTAGGATAAAAAGTTACTGCTTTTACTCCACACCTACTAATATTTCTTTATCTGGACCTTTCCTGACCACCTTCTCCCTGGGTTTGAGGAAGAGAAACACCACCGGCCCAAGACATCTCATGTTCTCCCTCCTCTTTCAGACCTTGTTCAACCAATAACCCCTCTTTCTAGTGGCCCATTCCCTAAAAGTTAAAAATATGGCCAAGTGTGTCACACATTGGTGGGAGAAGACTCCCCAGACTCTGCATCCCCTCCAGTTATCTCTTCAAAGCCAAGCTCCCTGCAGGAAAAGTATAAAAATCTATATTACCTATGTATGACTGATTCACTTTGTTATAAAGCAGAAACTAATAAAAAAAATTCTAAAAAAAAAAATCTATATTACCACTTGCAACCCACTGCAGTTTAACATCCATTCTCACCACCACCATGACGTTAAAAAAAAAAAAAAAAAAAAAAGCCAGTTCCACTAAACCCACATCCCTATTCAGCATCACCACCTGGATGAGTGAGACTTTGCAACAAAACATGATCAAAAAACATGATCTCACAGCATCCTGATCCTGTTTTGCCCTCAGTCTTCCCAAGTGGATCAAGCCTAAAACCTTTGACTCCTTTTGTTTCCTCCACTAGAATGGAACCTCCATAGAGGCAGGAATTTTTTACTATTACTATACCCTCAGCACCTAGTCCAGAAAATGGTGGAAATTCCATAATTGTTGACTTGATCCATTTCAGCCATTCAGTCATCATTGTGTTTGATCCCCTTGGGGGACAGCAGTGCTATCTCCAGTGGAAAGTAGATAAACACATCTAAAGACCAGTGAAGAGATTAGGGTTAGAGAACTTGATATGAGAGACCATTCCTTTGGTACAAACTGAAGTGTCATCATAAGAGTTTTAGCTGGACAAAGATTATGCAGCAGATGGATTCAGTAGACAGAGATTAATAAAACAGGCCAAAGTTTTTTAAAAATCAATCAATCAAACACCTCCTCTGAGTCCTTGGGAGTCTAGCTTGGTTGGATTAATGTGTGGAGCTATCTAGACCTGGAAGCCATGTGATCTTCTTTGGACAACTTGAGAGTTTGCCTTTCCTGAGAGTTTAGACAACAGCATTTATTGGGAAATCATCCTCATCTTTTTTCTCTATTACTCCCTACAGTGACACAAAAATTTATAGTTTCCGCCTTATGCTGCAGAAAATATTTCAATGCAGCCTACCAGAAAAATGTAATATGAGTCTCCCTTTTTTTAGCAATAGAAAAGTCTGACTATGGTCCAAAATTCTCCAGAGTGCCCATCTGTAAAATAACATGAACTGCCTTAGATTCAGCTAAGGGGGTCAATATCTCAGGCAAGAAAACTCTCCTACCCATCCCTAAGAAGCTCATCCGAACTGCTTTCAAGAGCAGGGTATTCTAATTCCACTGAATCTATAAAGGAGAAAGAATAACAGGACCATAGGGAAAAAGCATTCCCAAGACTGTAATACGGCATCTCCTTGGCATATAACAATACCTACGCATCCAGTGATGACATTTTAGAGATGGCATTTCCCCCTCCATCTCTCTCCCTCCCTCACTCCTTTCCTCTCTCTCTGTCTCTCTATCTCTCTGTCTCTTTGTCTCTGTGCCTCTGTCTCTGTCTCTCTCACACACACACACATATTAATAACAGAAAAGGCATGTCAAAGAACTGAGCCAAGGAAAACTGGGCTGTTCTCAACTCAAAAGATGCAGAGCTTCTGCTGGGTCTGTAAGCACCCTTCCATTTTGACCATCGGCATATTGACAGAGGAGGTCTTAAACTCATCCTTCTGCTGTACCATGGCAGAGGAGTTCACAGATCCAGGAACATACAGGAAAAATCATGGAAGCAAAATACAGTGCCTCCATGTAATATTAAGTACCATACTTACTTCTCTTGAATCAGAAAAAAGTTTTAAGGTGATCTCCAAGGTCCAATTTCTCTTTCTCCTCTTTAAACATAAGTGCAATAATTGGACAACTACTTTTACCCTACCTTCATCCCAATGCTTTATGAAATAAATCTCTAATCATATAGTTGCTCTTGTCCATTCTCTCCATTGAAAGTCTGGACTCCCCACCACCCACCCCTGCTCCCACCTTCCACCATTTTGAATATGAGTCCATTCTCAAGGACTGACTCCAATGCCACTTTCCCTATATGAAGTCTTCCCTCATCCCTTCCTTCTCTGGGTTTCTAAAGCATTTTAATTGTATGTTTTAGTGGCAGGTACAACTTTCTTCCCTTTTTTTAATGGGTCTTTTTTTTTATAGGTTTTTATGAGTACAGCATTTTCCCTGCTAGACTACATTCTCATGGCAGGAGCTAGGATCTACTCGTTTTTGTAACCACAAAGCTTCTAAACAGAGGGCCCTGTCTACCAATAAAGATGCTCTGGCTATTAGTAAACCTCAACTCAAATCGGCTTATACAAATTGCAGGAAATCCAGAGGTGGGACAGTCTTCAGGTATGGCTCTGGTTCCATTTCTCTGCCATTCCCTCAGCTCTCTAACTCCCTTATGTGTTGCCTTTGTCCCCAAATTGGTTTCCCTCATGGTTATCATCATAATCTATTATTTGAATGTTTACTCATGCTAGCATGGTGCTAAATATTTTTACATTAACCCCCTCATTTAATCCAATTAAACTAAAATCCTATTAAATTTACCCTTATAGTAGTAAATTTATACCTAAAGCAGGTACTATTATTATACCTACATTACAGGTGAGGAAACAGGTTCAGCCAGATAAACTAAATTGCCCAAAGTCCCACAGCTGGAAATGGAACCCAGGAAATTAATCTCCAAAGCTGGTGCTCTCAACCACTGTCAAAGACAACCCAATAAGAACCAAGAAGTCAGGCCCCACTAATGCCACATTACCAGTCTGCTCACAGAAACTCTGAACGGGCAAGATATCAGATGCAGAGGGTAAAAGTGTGGCTGCCAGAATTACAATATAAGCATCATGTATGAATGCCGCTACACATCCTACAACAAGGTTAGGAAACACCTAATAGGTGTTAACAAGGCATTCAAGACTGGCACCAAGTTGAGACTTTCTCATAGAAGCTAATCAGAAATACTGGATGGGATTTGGAAAGGCAATGACTTTTTCAACATGGGCTTCCAAGTTGTTTAATTCAGACGCCATGCCTGCCCTAAGATTACCTTGTGTACACAGGGCTGACCACTAGATATTTCAGCCGACCCTGATTTTGGCAACCAACTTTGGAGTTAGTCTGTCTGGGCTCAACCACAGCTCTGCCATTTGCTAACTGTAACCTTGGACAAGTAACCTCCCCTCTGAGTCTTGCCTTGCTCGCATATAAAATGGGGATAATACTAATAGTACCTACTTCACAGGGTCCTCATGGGGATTAAATGAGACTCCATATGTGAACCCTTTGGCACAGAGTTTGAAATATAATTATTCCATTTAGAATACATGTAGGAAGTGCTTTATGAGCTACACTGATAATTTTTATTCTTATCAAGGGAACATACTGCAGTCAGGTGGGTGTGCTAAATGGGAAAGTGATTCATAGACCTCACACTTTTGCCTGAGAAAGGCAGGAGCCCAGATCTTCCCCACAACTCCCCCTCCCCAACCCCTTCCAGAGGCCCTACATTGGCTGAGTGTTGGGAGGATGCTATGCCCATTCTCCGGGACTCTGGCTAGGCTTCTAGAGAAGAGAGAGAACACTCACATCAAGGACTCTTCTGAGAAAGGTTAAAAAAAATGAGCAAGAAATTTCCTTCCCTAGCTAAAACTTCATGTTCAAGCTCCAAGGGAGAGTCAAAAAAAGGTCTATCACTGCTATGTTCCTTATTCACATTCTACATAGAAAAAAAGAAATGGCTCTCAAGTAATTTTCATGACATGGTAAAGGGACCGAACATGTGTCTCACACTGCCTGAGTGTTGGGAGGATACTGTACCCATTCTCCTGGACTCTGGCTAGGCTTCTAGAGAAGAGAGAAAATGCTCACATCAAGGACTCTTCTGAGAAAGGTTAAAAAACATGAGCAAGAAATTTCCTTCCCTAGCTAAAACTTCATGTTCAAGCTCCAAGGTAGAGTCCAAAACAAGGTACATCACTGTTATGTTCCTTATTCACATTCTACATAAAAAAAAAAAATGGCTCTCAAATAATTTTCATGAGATGGTAAAGGTACCGAAAGTGTATCTCACACTACTTTAGAGTCTTCTTCAGCCCTGAGCATGTAACTGGGAACACAGTAGTTACCCAATTAACCTTTACTTTCTAACTCACCAAAATCTTTTGTTTCTTGCTCTATCACAAATGCCTATGGCATAATTTAATTTGCAGTCTTAGATTTATTTGAAATTACAAAGAAATGAAATAGAATTCTCTCAGGTGAACTGGGAATTCTGGCACCCCAAGACAAACATAATGACCAAAAAGTCCTCAATGAAATATTTAAATGTATACTTTACTATGACACCCAACACTATGCAAACTCTTTCAAGGTAACATTCCTGAGGGTGGAAGAAAATCTACCACCTCTAGTATATTGTACCTGAATACATTTAGTGAATGTGGTACAGTCTATCTACAAGCTTCCACCTTACCAAATACACACTCTCTAACAATCACCAAAATCCTGGTACATGTCCCCACTTCTCAGCACAAACTGAATAGCAGTGAGCCAAAGACATGTCTCATATCACCAAGAGCTCATTCATTTCATTAACTACTAGGAACTACTTACTCCTAATACATGTACTTAATATTAAATGGCAATATCTAGACAGAGTTTTACCTAAATGCCCTTGGGGTTCAGAGCAGGGGTAGGGAGGAGAAATGTTGTGCACAATTCAGATTTTGCACATTTTCCTAGGGAAAACTACAAAGTTTAATGAAAGCTTCACAGCAAGTACCTTGTCCCCAAAGTTTAAAATCACAGACAGAAGTTTTAAAAATTTCAGAAGGCATATTTTATTTATTATTTGCTTCATTTCTAAAGTTGAGCAGTTTCTAAATTTGGTCATCATGTGCACTATCCAACCTTCCATCTCATATATTTACTTATTTCTACTGGTTTCAGGATTCATTGGGAACTTTTATATTATTTTACATGGGTATTTCAGAAAGTTCCTCCAAGGGACAAATCAGTGAATCTTAATTTTTTTCAACCTTTTTAGATAATATGTGCTCAGGAGCCAATATTTTTTAGAACTCAAGCTAACTGTTACACCTTAGAATAGAAGATGTCAGATTATAACATGCCTAGTTCTAAAAGTGTACAGATACTATCACCAAAATTTCAACCAGTTTGGAGACGCAAGTGTCAATGAGACTAAGGAAGTTTACAAACTGTGGAGAATTTTTTAAAGTTCCATACAGGATGCAATCTGACATTATGTAAAGGAGCCAAATGGGTTCCACTAAGATAAGATAGCATGAACCTGGTATCAGTCAATACTACTTCTGGAATTTCTGCAGTGGGCAAAATCACAGCCAGGGATCGACAAGATGGGTGTGATGGTCAAGAGATTCCAGAGGGCTTACTGAAATAGCTAGTTATAGACAGAGGTAACAGTAGTTAACTTTCTTTGATTGGTCTTGGTCTTCCAAATAACTGAAATAAGGCAATCTCCCAATTATATGTTGCACAAACATATTTCCCAGAAATACCTGTCCATTCCTCCTTACCACCTTACCCACAGGCTCCCTTGATATAGAATCTACCCAACATGCTCTTTCTCAAAGAGACTCTCCATAGTTCTTCTGGGGGTGGGGCATGGGAAGGGGGCCACAGAGCTCATGACTCCTTTGGCCACAGCTGCCTGGATCTAGAACAGACTCTGATTCAAGTTAGGCCAATCCGATTATTGTTTCTCTGAATTCAAAATTGAAATAGAGAAACTATGCAGTATCTATTGAGCACTTGAATGGAGAAGACATGTATGCTTTCCTTTAGTGGCCACTTTTTCACATATAAAACCAGATACTGAGAGAGAAATGAGAGAGTGAGAGACTGTCCCTATTCCTGATCATTTTCCAACTAACTCAATTCCAGCCCCCCAAGACACCTGGCTATCCTACTTACCCTTAGAGTCTGGGAGGAACCTTTATGTGTTCCTAGTAAATCCCCCATTTTTTTCCTTCAGCATGCTTGAATGTGTTTCTGCTACTTGCAACTACATTCTCCCTTAACCAAGAAGTGACGGAATGAATCAGTAAATAAACGAGCTGGATTCTCAAAGAAGACAAAGAAGAGGTTTCATAGGGCAAAGTTGCTAAGAAAGGCAGAAATCAGGAATGCTGGGACCCAAGAGGGGAAGATCTGACTTTCAGAGACAAGATTTGGAACAACACAAAAGATAATTCCTGAACAGGTGTGAGCATCCCAGTGAGGTCAGAAATTACTTGAAGAGGAAGCTGAGAGATGCCCGTTGAGGGACTCCTAGGTCAGGAGACCATCTATATACCCTGAAGTTCTTGAAGATGGAGACAAGGTCAGGAAAATTCTAACTGGGTTAATGAGACCATCCTCATTGGGGTCCAATAATCCATAAAAAAGAGCTTCCCCATCCCTGAAGCTCTGCTCTTGTGGACCCAGCAAATTTGTCAAAATCATAACCACCTTAAAGGATCTGCTGGGCCTTTAATGAGCATCCTAAGAGATAATCTCTCTCATTCCTCTGCCACCTGTGGTTTTAATTTTCCAGCCAGTCCTGGAGTTGCTTCCTCTCAGCCTTCTGGATGGCTTTCCAAGATAGGAGTGTTCCTTTGGCACTCTCCCCTGTTCATTCACTTGACAAGAACATATTTGCTCCTTCCTGCTTGCTCTCTATCCTCTGTTGCCCCCAGCAACACACTCCCTTCCTCATTCTTGCTTTCCATCCTTTCTGTATACCTCCTTGACAACATCCTTAAGATACTGTCAGGGAGCACACTACTACTTACACTCTATATTAGGTCTTCCACTTCAGCACCAAATTCCCTGGTTTTTAAGCAAATCTGTTGTTTTCCCTTTCAAGACGGTGGAAAGAACACAATTTTGGAGCTAGGCATACCTGAGATTCAAATCCCAGCTCTCTTTAATGGTGAGACCTCAGGCAGACCACTTAATCTCTCTGTGCCTTGTTTCTCATCTGTAAAATGGGGATGACACATGTCTTGCAGGGCTGTTGAGCTCATGCATGTGGAAAGCAACTAGTAAGTTCCTGGTACATAGCAGGAGCTCAGAAATGCTTATCCAGGGCTTCCCTGGTGGTGCAGTGGTTGAGAGTCCGCCTGCCGATGCAGGGGACACGGGTTCGTGCCCCAGTCTGGGAGGATCCCGCATGCCACGGAGCGGCTGGGCCCGTGAGCCATGGCCGCTGAGCCTGTGCGTCCAGAGCCTGTGCTCCGCAACGGGAGAGGCCACAGCAGGGAGAGGCCCGTGTACCACAAAGAAAAAAAAAAAAAATGCTTATCCACCCTCCCTTTCAAGATCAATGTGAGACAGAAGCAAAAAGCACCATAAAAGGTCAGTTTAAAAAATAAGTTTCATTTCCTTTACAGGTTGTCCATCTCCTTATAAGACTGATCTCTATTTACCAAATGTCTACATCTAAAAGAATTCAAGGTATTTGAAGAGTCATGGTTACTAGTCCAGGTCAAGATTTTTTTTAAAGACATCTTTCACGATTCTTTCCCACACAATGATGAGTCGTTTTGCCTTTTGAATCATTATTTTTACATAAATATATACATTCTGATCATCACTTCACAAAGTGAATAAATTGAGTATAGGCAAAGTATCAAGAAAGATGAAGATATAGTAACCATCCGATTAACTCAGGGTTTCTCAACCTTGCATCTATTGACATTGTTGGACAGATAATATGGCGGGGGGGCGGAGTCTAAACATACATTGTAGGACGTTTAGCAGCATGCCTGGCGCCTACCCACTAGATGCCAGCAGCATACCCCACCCAGTTGCAACAACCAAATGTCCCCAGACATGGCCAAATGTGCCCTGGGGGGCAAAATTGCCCCCAGTTGAGAACCACTAAGTTAACTTGATCAATGTATATTGCAGAGTCAGACAGTACAAGCCCAGCTATGGGTTTATAAGGCAGGAAGTAGCTGCTTAAGTCATTACTTCTTCTCTCCAGAATATTCCTACTGAAAAAAACAAAATGGCTGCATGTCACTTCCAAGATACAATCAAATGCTGGCTTCACAGAAAAATAGAGAAGAAATTGCACGTGCCAGAATTCTGTTTGTCAGGCTGCTCTAGCTCTTGGCTGCATGCCCACATTCTGCCTAAAACCTACTTCCCAAACTTTTGAAAACGCTTTCCACAGCTTTCAGAACCTGACCTTTAGAGCAGCTTTATCTACGTGTGTGTGAAATAGATTTACTATTTTCTCTACTCCTGCAAAGCCAAACCACTTATTGAGTCCAAATGCCAACTGGGGATGGTGGGAATTTGCACACAGATGTCAGTGGACTCCAAAACAACAACACAGGAGCTCCACCTGCAACTAATTATAGAAACTGAAATTGCACTCTGGCCAGAAGAGGCCAGGTTCAGAACCCACCCCATCTGCTTTGGCCGATAAAATCACTCTGTTACTTTTTCTCCTGTCAATATAGACTTGCTTCTTAAATTCCTCTGAGGATGTTGTCTATAGGGAATTTTATTAGGCAGTGAATACTTTGGGGGTGACCAATTCCCTCTGCCTTCCCCTCCCAGAGCTTGGTTTCAATAAGTGCCTTCAGCACAAGTGAGACTAAAATAATCTATTCACTGAAATATTCCAAAATGTTTTCTTTGGTTGATTGTGTGCTGTTGCTATCCCATAGCCAAAATAAAGTGATCCAGAGAGAAAATGGAAGATGGAAGTCATTTAGTTCTCCCAAGGTCTGGCATGCAAGAATGTTTATTTTCTTCCCATTAGCCAAGTCTTTCATAAGAAAACCTGGGAATAAAAATCTGTAAGGCTACTAATGCAGTGCACATGGCTGATCCTAGGGCTGACTGCAAGAGATTACTGAGGCAAAAATCAGCTGACATCTGTGATAAAGATGTATAGCTCACTTCAAATCATTCTCCTACATTCTGGCAAACAAAGAAATCAACTGTTGGATCTGTGCCATCTCATCTATCTTCAGAACCAAAGGAAGTTTTCACCTACCGACAAAAGGCATTTAAAATTGTGGTTTCAGTCTAAGTAGGTCATTGCCTAAGTCTGGACCAAAGTTTTTCCACCTTTCTGGAAAGGTGGACAAAAGCTACTATTCTCTGAAGAGCTAAGGAAGACTATTTCAAGACGAAGAAGATGAAATTTTTTTTTTCTTCTAAGATTCAGCATTCCAAGTTATGTTGTGGTGCCAAGCTAGTTCATATTCCCTAGTTCTAAATCCATGTGCCTATGTAACATTTGGGCAAAACACACACAGACACTCGCTCTTCAAATCAGAGTTAAACTGAAAAAACTAACAGATATGACATATGATTGACTTCTTAATTTCTCAAATCTCTTGATATGACTTACAAGCTCTTAGCACATTTGGAGAAAGAGGGTGACTAAGGACAGCTCAAGTCAGCGCAGTGGACACCTGCTTTTGTCCTAGAGCATCCCTTCGCCCTTCATGTCAGTTTCTTTAGAGAATTGCTCCTCTCCCAATGCCTGCAGTTCTAATAGGTCACCAGTCATGGTAACCCCTTCTCACATACCTGTCCCCTGCCACCACACACACTCACTAAGTCCTGGAGAAAGAATATAACCAAGGCAGGACCAAAGTCCTTCCATAAATTTTCTAAATGATAAATGAAGATACAGGGATCTCTTATAGCTTCAATTATGACCTACCACATGAAGGAGAAAATAAGGCTCACACATACAGGCAGATATTGAGAACCAGAAATGAAGCAATGGGGAGAGACAAAGTCCTGCTACAGTTTGAGGCCCTGGATCCAGTCAACCCCAAGCTCCATACCTGAGCCTTTCTGCAATTTCATTGCAGGAACTAATAAATTTCCGTTTTCACTTATAACAGGCTAGCAGTAGCATTCGTGTCACTACTTAAGAGTATTGCCCAATACCATTAGTAAGTAGGTTTCTTCATTCTCATGTGTAAGGTCCTTTAAGGTCTCATTTCACCTTACTGAAATGCACCTATTTTTACGGTTATGATGACTGGTGATAATTAGAATAATAATTATCAGTTCATGATTTTCTATGTTTTATCAGTTAGGAAGGTACTAAGCTGCAAGTAATAGGATACCCAACCAACAGTGACTTAAAACAACTAGGGGTTTATTTTCTCACATGACTAGAAGTTTGGAGGCAGGCCATTGCTGGGGCTGGTGCAACTGCTCAGAGATGGTAAGACATATGTCTCTATGCTTTTCTTGTCCTTCCTTCCATGGTTACTAACAGGCAACATATTGACACTAAAGACAGAAAGAAGGAGGAAGGAGCACTGCTGGTGACATTTATTCCTTTATCAGGAAAATAAAAGTTTGCCTAGAATCTCCCAGATTTCCACTTGAGTTTCATTGGTCAGTCACCTCAGGAAGAGGAGGAGGAGCCTGAAGGTGAGCCACTAATCAGGCATCATTAGGATATTAGAAGGCCCAGCCACTGAAGGAAGCTTTGACCACACTGAAACGGTTCATCCACTTTAGAAGTCTCAAACTTAATATCGCAATTCCAGAGCTGCTCTTAAAGAAGTCTTTCCCAAAGTATGGCCTTTATACCCTTAGTTCTAGGAATATTTATAGTTTGTGACACATAGGATTTGTATATACATATATATATGTATGTATATACTCTCTTCACTCCCTTTCTGCTTTGCAGGGAGTAGATTTCCCTGACCCCACTGACTTTGGACTTGGCCACATAACATGCTTTAGTCAACAGAATGTTAGTGGACATGATGCAGGCAGAGGCTTTAAATGCATCTATGTGGTTTGGTTGGATCACTTGGTGTCTGTGATCCACCATCAGAAGATAAAGCCCTGAATAGCTTTATCTCCAAAGCTTTATTCTCCAAAGAGAATGTGGAAACACGTGGAATGTACCTGAATCCCACTTTCAGCCTACAGCCTGGTGCTCAGAGTCCAGACCTGCCCAACTAAGTTGCAGCCAACCTGTAAATATGTAAGGGAGAGGTAAATGCTTATCTTTTTAAGCTAGCAAGTTTTGGTATGGTTTGTTAGACAGCATTACTGCAGCAATAGCTGCCTAATACATAAGTGCTCAGTTTAAGATAAAGTTTCATGGTCAAGTAAGTTTGGGAAATTGCTGGGTTAAGCAAATTTAATAAATATTTTTAACTGCAAGAGTTAGAGCATTTCACCTGCTGATATGTTATATTAGTCTGCTAGGACTGCCAAAACAAAGTACCACAAACTGGGTGGTTTAAACAATAGAAATTTATTGTCTCGCAGTTCTGGAGGCCAGAAGTTCGAGATCAAGGTGTCAGCAGGGTTCTTCCTTCTGAGGACTGTGAGGGAAGGATCTGTTCCAGGCGTATCTCTTTGGCTTATATATGGCCATCTTCACCCTGTCTCTTCCACTGGTCTTCTCTCTGTGCATGTCTATGCCTGTGTCCAAATTTCTCCTTTTCATAAGGACACCAGTCATATTGGATTAGGCCCACCCTAAGGACATCATTTTAACTTGATTACCTCTGTAAAGACCTTATCTCCAAATAAAGTCACATTCTGAAGTACTGGGGGTTAAGACCCCAACATATCTTTTTTTAGGGGGGACACAATTCAACCCAAACTATAGTGTTTGAATTTCTAGGAGAGGGTTATCTAGTATGTTGTGTCCTAAGTTTATTTGACCAGAAGATCCCCTTTGGAAAGTGTCATTTCCCTGGACACACTTTGGAAACCTGGCTTTGAGGGATCCATGGATCTCAGAGTAGTAGAAGGAATGGTGCCCAAAAGAAGATATAGGGATAAGACAGATCTGAGTAGTGAATATATTTAAGTACCACCCACAAACCTGATGGGACCCGACTCTCCAGGGATAAGCCCTTGATCTCATAAACACTCAGTACTCAAGGTTACTGCAGCTGCATTTAACTGTCAGTGGACACCCCTTCACAATGCAGCTGCCTCACCACCTTCTCAGCAGGAGATAGAATTAATTCTGTCACCCACTTCCAACTGGTACAACTCTTCATATCTGGACACTCACAGTGAAATGAATATTTTAGAACAGAGTTGAATGACCTCTGTTGAAATGGCCCTGCAGTTATATAATAAAAGAAAAAATAATAATAAAGGAAACACGGAAATGTGATCCACCTCGACCTTTTCAAGTTACAGGCTCAAAATGAGAATCAATAAATCATATGTGAAACTAGCTCTAAAACTCATCAAAAACCCTTATTAATATTGATTTAGAGTAGATTATTTTCTATTGTGTTAAGCCAGAAATAGAAATTACCACATAACCATTGCTTAAAAGCCATAACATTCCCCAGACAGGTTTACTTACACTTCTTAGGTTACGTTTCCCAGTGACCTTGTCCCACTTCTGCACACACGAGATGGGTAAATATTAGATCTAGTACAATCTTCCAGAGTATGATGCTATTTATATTCATGCAGATCCTTGACTAGCCATGCGTGAATTAGGAAAATGTCTAAAAACTGCTTTATGTACGCCTAATTTGGAAAAAATAATCCAATAAAAATACAAAGTTTGGGACTTCCCTCGTGGAACAGTGGTTAAGAATCCACCTGCCAATGCAGGGGACACGGGTTCAAGCCCTGGTCCAGGAAGATCCCACATGCCACGGAACAACGAAGCCCATGCACCACAACTACTGAGCCTGTGCTCTAGAGCCAGCGAGCCGCAACTACTGAGCCCACGTACCACAACTGCTGAAGCCCGTGCACCTAGAGCCCATGCTCCGCAATGAGAAGCCACCGCAATGAGAAGCCCGTGCACCACAATGAACAGTAGCCCCCGCTCGCCGCAACTAGAGAAAGCCTGCACGCAGCAACGCAGACCCAACGCAGCCAAATATAAAGAAATAAATAATAATAATTTAAAATATACAAAGTTAATAATTGCATTAAAAATCCAGGGATATGAAAAGTTAATAACCTATATGCACAAAACTGCAAGATATAAGTCCGTATGAAGTTTCTGAAAATGTATTTTCTACCGTGTTTTCTCTCTCTGATCTTCATTGTATGGGTAAATAGAATGGAGTTGTAAAGAAAAGACCACCATATCATCTTTTAGAGAAAAACGGGTCACCTAACTTCTCCATATACAGTTGCATTTTCTTGCCCCCAACATCCACTCTAACCCCACAGGCCATTAAAAATAAAAAGGGGACTACCTCAAGTGGCAGCCTAACATCTATTCTAAATCTTTTCTCCTCATCTCTCCCCAAATCAGTCTACAGTTGTGACATTGAGAGCACGAGACTCCACCCCACTCTTCCTCCATCAAGAAAATATATCGTGAAGCAAAAAGCGCAAGTGCTGGCATACAGATAACTCTGCATCCATGCACCCTGGTTTCTACAAACAAACCAAAAATTCCACACATCAGTACTGCAACTCTTAGTATCCCAAATGTATTTCTATACATGCAGATCTTTGTGGCTGAGAAGTAGGGCCTTGGAAAGAACCTAGGAAGTGTGAATGGGAAGGGGGTCTGGGGTGGAATATCCATCCAGGAACCTGGGCGTCTACCCTTCACACATAAGAAATTTGGTCATAGCCACCTACCCACTGGCTCTAAGGTCTGTACTTCCTTTAACACAGGGCGTGTGTTCAACATCCTCCCTTAGATCTGGAGTTGGGTTCAGCTTCCTCTGACAGAACCACAAGGACTTCAAAATATACTGCAAAGGAATTGATGAATGGGAGACCTCTGTAACACTGCACATAAGGGTGAAAGGTCTGTGCCTGTGATCATTAAATTCACAGAACTATGAATTTCATATACAAGAGCATTCAAATATCCTCACCTCCACACCATAATGGACCTGCTTCCCATTTCTATTCACATAGCACAATTCAAATCATTTTAGATCACCTGAATTTAGTTAGTGAAATTCTAATTATCCAAATACCCCCTGGTAGAACTACATTTGTTGTTGTGGTTGTTAAGAAACCACAATCAAGTGTTGTTTCTCTCTTTTACATTCCTTTCTTCCATACAGAAAAGTTTAAGAAGAAATAAATTCCTAATTAAGAACAAAAGTCCTAATTAAACTAAATTACATTCTTAATCATTCTATCAAAACTAGTCATGTTTTTCACCTAACATATGAAGTGTGATGTTCCTATCATACTAAGATTCTATTCATAGCTCAGTGATCCTATAAGGAGGTAGTAAGCATAAAGTTAAGATCTTACGTGTTGGCATAAAATAGACCAAAGCCTTAAAGTCCAGCTCTGTCACTTACCAGCTGTGTGAACTTGGGCAAGCTGCTTATTCTCTCTACATTTATTTTTAATCTGTAAAATGAGAAAAAATCTAGCACCTACCTCAGATGACTGATGCAAACACTAAATAAGATGATGTACACAAAGCTCTAAGCACAATGCCTAGTACATAGTAAGCCCCCAACTGATGTCTACTGATTGCAGTAGCAGTAATAACAGAAACAGCAGCAACGGCAGAACTCTGGATTCTTCCCCAAACTTTACTTCATCTCGCTCCACTTTCTGACAAATATAAAAACTCCACTGGTAGAAATTTTTAGCACTCCTTCATATCTGACTCTCCTCTCCTTCCTGGAAAGAAGAGAGGACTATACCTCACACCCCCTTGCATTTGTGTCACTTCCAGTCCAAGGAACTGAGAAGCCAATGTGCCACCACAGGAACTCTCTTCCTCTGCTGTAGCAACTCTTGAAGCCACGTGCCAAGATGCGGAAAGCCTGGATCCTGAGTCACTGCCTGGAGGAGAGCTGCCCTGTCAAGTCACTTGACCTGCTTCATAACTTCAGGTGAATAAGAAATAAATCTCTGATGGGTTAAGCCACTGAGATTTGAGGTCTGTTGATTACTGCAGCAGGATCTACCCTATTCTGACCAACAGGTATTCATATACCCCTGAAAGGGATCCTGATATACTTCTGGTGGGGGGGGCACTTCAGTTTTTTTAAATAACTTGCTTTTTGTCAATTTTTATATTCTTTACTTTGTAATACTACCTCATATTGCAAGTAAATTGACTTTTCAAAATCTCCATGCCTCTTCCTCCTTTTGTATTTTTAACCTAAAAAAGAAAATAATTATAGTTTACTTATATTTAATATACAGATTAAGACTAGGGCTTTCACTGGGTCATATGTTGCATAGTCATATGCCACCCACAGTAACCAAGGTAGCCTGTGATCATAGTAGGTTCCAGAACAAGGAAGAGGTTCCCTCAAATATTCACTTGCTTCTGGCTAAGGTAACATGGGACAGCTAAGTGGAATTGTGGATATTGCCCGCTTTAAACTGAACTATGTCTTACAAAATAGACAAGGGTCTTAAAATGTTTTTAGTCAGAGCAAAAAGGTTTTGTGTGTCATTAAAATGTACCTCAATAAAGTATTTATTTTATTTTTTCTTTTCCATATTAATTCTTTGTGAATGTCAAAGAAGAAACATAATATATCGGCACAGTAGCACATTGTGTAATTTATAAATAAATATACATGTATAGGTAGGGATCTGTGCTCAAAAAATTTTTTAATGATAAAACCATAAGAAACAAGTAATTTTGGAGCTGACAGTTTTAAAAATGGCTTCCAAACTTTTTGTCACTACTTGCATCATTCCTAAACTGCTTTAACCATTTTCCAAAACAACTAAAAAAGGAAGAAAACCAGTACAGAACTGGGGAAATGCACATAGCAATAACAGGACTTCATAAACCAGCAAAGTCAGAAAAAAGCAGAAATGATAGTGAGGGGCATTGATTTGACTTAGGAATGAAGAACAAAGCTTTCTGTTCCAACCAAAAATCATATTTCCACATCTGAAAACCAGCAAAGACTCTGTCAGATAATCAAAGGGATAAGGTGACTGCTTTCCGCACATAGAAGGAAAACGAAGAGCAGATTCTCATACAGATCAGACGTGCTTCTACAAACGCTTGGACTCCAAAGGGGTGGCAGCCAGGGAAATAGATAGAAGCCAGGAGATGACCCCAAGAAAGGCAGACAGCTTCCTTAGGACAGCATCAGGACCAACTATCAGAGAATGACTAGTTCAGCCAAGTTAAAATTACCTCCAGCTTCTACAGAAAGTTAAATGACATCTGGGAATTTTTTCCAACCAAATGGCACAACAGCCTCTACTCCCCATCTCTTAGCATTTATCTCACTGCTAATAAGAGGTGAAGCTGGGATATAAACCCAGGCATGTCTTACTCCAAAGCCCCTATGAACAGCAGCATATAAATGAGCCTCACAGTATAGGTAGGATTTGAAAATGAAGACTAGCTGGGACTGAACAAAAAGAGGCAGGGAGAAGGGATGCTGAGAAGGCCACGAATGGAAAGGAACAGAAGGGAAAGGAGGTGGGAAACTGAGTATGTGCAAGAATTACCAAGTGGTAGTGCAGGTAGCACAGAAGATGTGGAAGGAGGTGGTATGAGATAAGACTGGAAAGGCTGGCTCAGGCATTCCAGTAGAAGGTGCTGTAGGCTCAGCCAGAGGTACATTCTGGAGACAATGAGTAATTATTGAGAGCTTTAAAGCAGGGGAATGGCATAACTGCAGGTAGACAATGGGAAAACTAATCTTGCTATGACATGGAAGATGGATCAAAAAAGAGTAAGCACATAGTAGGTACTTAATTAATAATGAATGAATAAAGGTAGAAAGACCAGGTTAAAATTTATTGTGTTTCTCTAACATGACATCAAACCCATCCTATCCAATCCCATTTAATATTGTTCAGTTTGCTATTTAGTGAACCAACTTCCCTCATTCTAGAAGGAAATGTTGCTGGTGCATTAAAAAAAAAAAACCAATTCACCAGTCAAATGTGGCCCTCTAAATGTTGCTGTTAAAGTGTCTACTCTTGCAAAAATCAACGTTTTCCTCTTCTATTCAGAAGCAAGTACATCTGAGCTGCTCTTGTGACTACTGAAAAAGAAAACAAAAATAACCAAGTATAAAGTTAGCCAATGAGGAGTGATCCCCCCTCCTCTGCAACAGTGTGAAAAGGTTATTGGAAAACAAGGAGATCACAAGCTGTAACCTTATATTTCCTATGCCCTCTGGTAGTCTCCAAGTCAAACACATACTAAGCCATAGCTATCTTGATGATGCCAAACTTTCTTCTGCACAGGCCGTGGTACCATCTGCAAAGCATCAATTACTCCGTGAGAAGCCAAGGCTGAAAAACACTGAGATGAGTCGTAACCTACCTGATTTTCTTCATGGGAAACCCTCATCTGCTCCTTGAGGACAGACATCCGGGCTGCCTCTTCTTTCCTCAAGACTCTCTCCTTCTTGAGCTCAGGACTCCAGAAAGTCTTAATACTGTTCATGGAAGACCCCAACTTGCTGTCCTTGATGTCTAGCTCTTTCCGGAGGAGGTCATTCTCTCTCTGAAGTTCCTTGAGCTGGGCTTGAAGGTCTAACATTGTGCTATCCCTTACCTGCCTCAACATGGAGGGGACCTGGTGGTGGTGATGATGGGATGAGCTGGTCAGACCGCCATGTTGATCCGTGTATGAAAGGACATCTGTGTGGGAAAGTCCAGCAGAGGCAATATTGGGACTACTCCCCATAGCTGTGACTCGGCCTCCATATACAGCTCGATTTGTGGCTCTTCCCAGAGTCATGGTGCCCTTTGGGTAAGTTGTTGAAGCCACCCCCTCATGATCACTCAGATACATGGGTCCAGACGTAGCATAGGCTGCATTAAGGGACTGGATATTCTCCATGGACAGAGTCTTGCCTGTTCCTCCACCTCCCCCACTACTTGTTCTTCGGTGGCCCAAACGAGGAGACCTTGGCAAACGAGGAGATCTGGAAGGACTACCTTCCAGATTGGTGATTGTTCTTGCACTTCCATACATTTTTCTTCTATTATGAGGTGCTACAGAAAAGAAGGAATCCTATACTAAGTTGGAGATTAAGCCAATATTTCCACTGTTGGCCAGAATTTTCACTGCATTCTTTTCATAGTCTGTACCAGAAAATGCATCCAATCAGAGGTCTGAAAAATGAGAAAAAAAGATAATCAAAAACAAATTTCTTTAGAACTCTGAATGTTAATTGCATTATATTTTTAAAAAATATATATAGATGATAGATTGATGATAATGATAGAGTCACACCCATGCTTATTTAAAAATAATAGTGACCCCAAACTTTACTTACTACATGTAAACATTTTGTAAACTCCTCCCCACCCTGCTCCCAAGCAAGGTGAAAAGTTCTCAGAGCAAAAAAGAAGCTCATTTTTCCTTAAGAAAATGAAGCTCTGCATTTCAGTCTGTGCTAAGTGACAGTTGGGAGGGACCTCCAGAAAAATTCACCATAGGATTCCGTATCATAGAGACCCTAGCTATAAAATACTCCATCCTAGGGACATGACCCCCATAAACAAGTGGCTTGACAGTGACTCTGAGAAGTTGTTGCCTCTTAGGATGTCAAATAATAGTCAAGCAGGCTGTTACCTCCCTCTCCTGTAACCATTACAGACAATACTAATCCATCACAGTTCTCTTTCCCACAAAATCCAGAACTCTTCTCAACGCAACACTCTAGATGGTTTACCAACCAAATGGTATTGACACATGAGTCGGAACCTATTGGCCATCTTGGAGCTAGAAGAAACAGGTGGCTCAAACAACAAGCCTCCTATACATATAGCCAGATCATAAATGCTATCACCAAGGAACGTGGCAGTCCTGTCTCTTTCCCCCTTCATACACATCTTTCAGGCTAGTGTTTTGAGAATTTTTTTCCAGTTTGGTTGACATAAATATTCATATTAACCACTCTACAACTGTACAGAAATGGCACAGGGAAACAGTCCCCCATGTCAGAGTTCCTGGTCCCACAACACCTAGAGAAAAGCTCCCTGTCATGGTTACTCAAGTACTTTGGTGCAGATTTACGTAGCTAGGGCTACAGGATTGTGATTATCCCTTCAGTGTTAGGATCTAAATGGCCTTAATGGGGTGCATCATGGCCTCCTGCTCTTCCTCTTAGGGTATGTTTAGTGTTCTTTCTTTTTCTTCAGCTTTTAAACACTAAGACCACAGATTTTGGAGAGGGGCCAATCGAGGTTCAAATATCCATTCTAACAGTGACAAGATGAGTGATGTTAGGCAAATTTTTTAACTATTACATGCTTCCCTTCTCTAATCAATAAAATGTGGGTAAAATCACCTTACTCAGTATTGTGAGAAATAGGAAAGATGATGCTTTTAAAACACCCAGTTTGGTACCTAGCACAGAATAGTCAATAAATAGTTTTTGTTGGTAGTATCAATAAGTGCATTAATAGCATTATACATCTTTTTTTACCTGCCTATCATTCATTCTCCCTCAGCTCTCCCACCCCACCCCACCTTTCTGGTAATACTCTCTATTTCTCTTAGAGAAATTGTTCCCAACTCTCTATCCACAGTTCATTAGGTTTAGGTGAGGCTGACTCCCCCCCATTCTATCCTGGAGGGTGCCAGTGGTTAGAACATGACCCAGTCCTGGCCAATCATCATATTCCATCCACCAAACATGATAGCTGGTTTACGGATGGGCACGTGACCCACATTGGTCCAAAAACACTCCCTATCATGACTTTAGCTGGAATAATAGGGAAAGATAAGCTCTTTTTTAGCTAGAATTACTTGCTTTCAAGATAGAGCTTCTGAGTACTACCATGTGGAAAGTGCTTCCCTGATAATGAAGCTAACACAAAGGAAAGCAGAGCCAAACTTTGAATAGTGTGAAATCAAACTGGGTGACATCACTTGAAACCCTGGATCCAGCAGTCACTGACGCTACATCTATCCCTAGGCCATTTTAGCTACATATGCCAGGTAGACTGACTACATTAATGGTCTCAATTCTTTACCCCTTCCTGTATCTGGGTCCTTGGCTGTGCCCTCCCAATCTGACTCTGGGTTCGGTCATGTGACTTGCTTTGGCCAATAATGTGATAGCAAATGGGAAGCAAGCAGAGGCCTGAAATAGCACTTGTGTGTTTACCCTCTTGTTCATTTTCCTCTGCCATGGCAATCAGAACATGCCTAGTCTAGCCTGCTGAAAGATGAGAAACATAAAATAAGAGTCAAGGTATCCTAGCCAATAGCCAGCCAATCCCAAGACATTTGAGTAAGCCCAGCCAAAATCAGCAGAGCTGCCTAGCAAACAAGCAGCTGACCACAGATGCATGAGTAAGTCCAGCTGAGATCCAGTGAGCCCCATACACTCATAGACTAAATAAATACTTCTGAGTATGTCACTGATGTTTTGTGGTTGGTTGTTTTGCAGCATTACTGAGGCAACAGAAAACTGATACATTCACCCATAAATTTTCTTTTTTGCTACGTTCAATTCGAGTTAGGGTATCTGTCATTTATGCCCTAGAGAGTCCTCTATATAGTATGAAGAAATATTTTGCATACAGCTTTCTCCTAAAAAGTCCCTCCAAAGAATTATACACCTGTTCTTAACTAAGAAACTTAGTTTCAAACGTTTATGTTTCTCAAATCTTAATTTTGTTTTCCTTGAAAATATACAAAAATTATTTTGTATCTAAAATTTTTTGCATGAATAATCTGTTCTCTAAAAAAAGTGAGTCAACGGTTCCAACAATAGGAATTCGTTTACAAAAATGATGAGACAGACAGGCAGAAAGTGGAATAATGTGACCATTACATGAATATTTAACGTTATGTAATACATATTACATATGTAACATGTAACGAATATTAATCATGAGATGGAAAGATGCTCAAGACATACTAGTAGTGGGGGGAAAAGTAGACTCAAAAACATTTTTATGGTCAATTCACATTGTAAAACACATATACATACACACTAGCTTGCAGAGAAGACTGGAACAACACACATCAAAATGTTAACAGTGATGGGGTTCAAAATGGTTTTCATTTTCTTCCTTTTGTTTATTTGCATGTTCTAAATTTTCTATAATAAATATCTTTGCCATTGTCTTTTTAGTCTTTATTTATTTCTACTCTGATCTTTGTTATTTTCTTCCTCCTGCTAATTTGGGGATTACTTTGTTCTTTTTCTAGTTCCTTGAGGTGTAAAGTTAGGTTATCTTCTGAGAACTTTTCTCTTAATGTACCTGTTCATCACTATCAACTTAAGAAAATATTTTTTTCCTTCTATAATTCCAATAGTTAAATTGTTATTTTTGCTATGTTTAGAATCTAGGTCCTAGCTAAGCCACCACTTACAGATGTATCTTTCAAGAAGTGATAAAATCTAACTTGTCCTTCTCTCTCTTCTCTTGTGTCTAGAGGCAGACATTTCTGAGGTCCCTAGCCAGGTTTGAAGTCCCAATCCGAATTCAGTAAAATTTACACCCACACAGATTTAACCTGCAGCGATATTACCAGCCCAGCTGGCCAAGGCTTTGGAGAATTGCAACAACCAACAAACTAAAGTGGATTTGCTCCTTCTGGAAATACACACACACACAACACACACATGACATAACATGCACAGATATATTAACTAGCTTGAAATAATGTTTCTTTAAATATTTGCATTCTCCTTTTCTAGCTTTAGTGTCGGTAGTTTAGTGTCATAGAATGGATTGAGAAGCTTTCCATTTTTCATATGTTCTGGAACAGTTAGCATAATAAAGACTCTCTATTCCTGAAATGTTTGGTAGAACATACCCATAAAATTAAATGGGCTTAGTTGTTGATTATTTTTTCACTTTTTACTATGTTTATTGATCTATTCAGATTTGCTGCCTATTTTCTGTCAATGATCATTAAAATGTTTCTTGAGAAACAGTCTGCTCCATCGAGATTTTTCAGTCTTCCTGGTATTGCTCTGTATAACTTTTCCTTCAAATTTTAAAAATCTCTTCAAGTTATGTCTCCATCTCATTCCTAATGTTGTTTGTATTTTTCTGTTTCTCTTGATGACAATATGACAGATTCTTGTCTATTTTTTAGTGTTTTAAAGATACATTTTTTTGTTTTACTGATACATTTTACTACAGTTTGCCTTCCATTTCATCAATATCTCTTTATCCTTAATAATTTCTATTTCCTTTGTGTTTAGTTACATTTTCCGTTTTGCAGTAAATGTTCATTTATCATCAATCATATTTTCTGATGAATGCATGTAAGATTACACACACTGGCTGCATATGTTTTATGTATAGAACTCTTCTGTAAACAGCTTTTCTTTTGAATTTTTTTCTACCCCAGGGAATATTCAGGATATATTTAAATGTCAAAGTAGATAGAAGTTTTTGGCTAAAACTTTGTAGTACTAATGTTATGGCACTGGGATCATAGAACTTAATACATATATCTTCTAATCTTTGAAATTTGTCAAGACTTTCTCAATGGCCCAATAAGTGATTAAAACAACTAATAGATGATACAGAAAATTTTTAAATTCATATATGTGTACAGAAGAAAATGAAAACACTCTCAATTTTGTCACTCACAGACAACCTCTGCTAACAAGTTGATGTCATTGCTTCCAATTCCTTTTAACTGCGTGTGTATGTATAATTTTAGACAAAATCCTTATTATATTCCATATAAAGTCTTGTGCTATCTTTTTCCTCAATGTTTTATTCTTAACATTTTTTCCACTTAACATTAATGCCATAAGATATTTTGATAGAACATGATTTTTAATGGCCATCATAAGTCTCCAAAGATGGCCACCAAAATTCCTCCCCTTCCTGTACAATTTGTCTCTCCTTCCATTAAGAAATGGATTCTATTTCCCTTCTACTTGAATCTGGGCTGGCTTCATGACAGCTTTGACCAACAGATGCTACAGAAGTGACACTGTTCTAGCTCTGGGCCTAGCCTTGAAGAGGCCTAGCAGCTTCTGTTTCTGCTCTCTTAAAAACCAGAGATGTAAGGTTCAAGCTATCCTACTGGAAAGAGAAACCACACAGAAAGGCCCTGGAAGATGAGATACTACATGGAGATAGAGAGACCATAAGAAGGAGAACCAAAGTATCCTAGCCAACAGCCAGCACTAAGATGCCAGACTGTTAAGACAAGCCATCTTGGACCTCAGCCCAGCCCAGCCCAGCTGCCATCTGAAATCAGCTGCATGAGTGACAGTCAACATTATGTGTAACATGAAGGACCACCCAATCACCCACGTAGTGATGGAAAATAATAAGTTGTAGTTTAAAGCCTCCTGAGTTTGGAGGATTTTGGTTGTTGTTTTTTACATAGCAAAAGAACTGAAACAGTCACTTAATGTTTCATTGAATGGCTATCTAATCATTTCCTCAACCAATCACCTATTACGGGACACGTAGGTAATTTCTTTTTAAAATAAAATTAACATAATTAATATTCTGATTGATAAAGCTTTGTATACATCTATTATTACTTCCCGAGGATTAAGTTCTAGAAGTAAGATTTTGAAATTTAAAGGCTCTTGATACCCACTATCAAAATTCCCCTCAGAAATGTTGACACTCACACCCTCACCCTTGGCTGTTTTTCCTCCACAGCCTCTAGTCTTTTCTCTCAACATAGCCAAGAATCCACCATCTTCTCTTGAAGCTACTAAAAATCTCTGAATTAACCAACTCAGGATCACAGCATATTCAGTAAACACACCTTAAGAAATATTTATTAAATACCAATAGTGTGCTACACCAGCTCTGCTTTAGGCCACCGCTTTCTCAACAGTTCCTAAATGTTCAAATAAACAAGGCTTAATGGGGTTTTGATTTTACACCTAGATATCTCAGAGACTTTAGGACACTAAGGTGTATTGTAACTGTTCCAAAATTCAGTATATAAGATAGCTTTTCCCAAATTTATTTGACAAGAGAACCCCTTTTCCCTTTGGAATACCTGAAAACTTTTCACTGAACACTCAACTTTATTCATGTAATAATTATATTTTAAGCATCAGCTTAATTCCCAGTCTTGAAAGTTGGGGATAAAGCAGTGATTAAGACAGACAGCTTCTGTCTATGGGAAGTTTACCCACTAGAAGAGACTTTCTCAGAGTTTTCTTCATCTCAGACCTAACCCAGTGTGAGGGGAAGATGCTTACGGGAACTACAATCTGCTTTAAGGGCAGGGACGTGAAACTGACCCAAAAGACTCAGAAATGAGTCTTTCAAGAAATACAGAAGATCAAACTAATGACTGTTTGGAGTTTTGACCCTCTAGGACAAGAAATAAATATAATTCTGTATTTATTTTTTCAAACACTCAACAAAGAAGCTAGAATGTCAAAAGGAACACAAGTCAACCGTCAGCAGGCTGTGTATCTAAGAAGTGAGGAAACAGGTTGATGTTTCTTACTCCAAGGTCACAACAGACAAGAGGTATTATGCATAATTCCACATAACATCAAACCAAATAGGAACTCCAGAGAACATCAAAAGGTAACAATAATTTCTTTACCCCTATACATCTGCTTCTTAACAGTAAATTTTAATTAGCAACCTAGGCCCAACCCTTTATTTTGGAATTAGTCTCTTCCACCAAATTTACAAAGAGCAGGGATGGTTTCCTGGAACAATTTCACCCCTAAAGCTGAAGCACATAGAGTGATGTCGATTTCACAAATGAAAAGGCTCAGTTGACAAGGTAAAGCAAAGGCGAGTTCCCATGGTTAACAAGTCCTCCTAAGTCTTCTGATTCCTTCCTGTTCTACTGAGTCACTCCCAAACCCCCCACCCCAGATGTGTTTAAGTCTCCTGATATATTTTTGGGTACTTGTTTTGACACTCAGGCTTTTTTTAGTTGTTGTCTCCTAATTCTCATCCATCCTGATTTGGTTTTATTTCTTAGTTCTATAAAATGAATCTCTGAGAAAGAGCAAGATCAACTTTATTCACCAATCAATAATGCAACGACTCTTATTTCCCATTACTGACTTCAAGAAAACCATTTCTGTGCTTCTCCACCCACCTATAAATACATTATAGGAAATGAGGTAGCAGTTAAGACCTTATTGTTTTAATTATTATTATGAAGCCAAGATAGGCTCAATCATTGAGCTTCCTTATAAACCCTTAAAGAGGGTTTATATATTTGCGAGGTACAGTCTTAAGAAAGACAAATTATTAATTAGGTTAAGCTGTGCACAGAAACAGACAAATATGGCTGAATATAACACCAAAGAAATTAACTACACATCTTTAAACCACCTTGTAAATAAAATTCGAAGTCCAAGGGTAGGTTCCATTTAAGGTTCAAACGCAAAATAAAATTAAAAATCTTATAGGTTTTATGAACCTATTTGAATACTTTCTCTAATTACATATGGATTCATAAGTAAAATAAACACTCATTCACTCACTCTCTTAAAAGGGACTCGAACTGTAGCTCAGGGGGAAAAAAGGTGGAAAGAGCCCTGATTCCTGTCTACCTCAAGTATCTCAGACTATCATGGTCTGGAATGGTCTATTTTAAGAAAAAAGCACTTCCTGCTCTCTGCTCTAAAGTAGGTTAAGTTTATTTCCACAGATCTCAACCTCAGCCCATCACCTGAGCCCTGCTGACAGACTGTGTGAGCTGAGATCATTGCTATCTCCCAAGATTTAGCCCAACTTAACATATCATTTTTTTTCCTATTGGCATCCCTAACTTTTAAAATATTTTGTGTCACAGATTACAGTTAATTCTAAAGCCTTTCTAGAGGAAGACATGGTGTAGAATAGATCTTAAGCAAGAAGTGGCCAGGAGCCAGACGCTGCCTATAGATGTGTGGTATCATGGCTAGCACGGTGTTCTTTAGAATTTTGATCTAGTTGCCAACATAGAGACAGCCATTTCACATAAAAATCCAGACTCTGGCTTCTCCTGAAACATCTGAAAATCTGGCAATGTCAAGCCCACTTCCCTACATGGCAACGACTGGTCAGAACCAACCAGCAACTGCCCCTTAGAGAAAGGGCATGCATCCTCCACATTGGCCACAGACCCCTCCATTCCCTATTACCTTTTAACAGTCTGATTCCCCCTTTTCATGTTTTTCCCTAAAGGCATTTAAGTTTTACTATTTCTACTCATATAAAAGATCTTAAATAAAAATTTGCTCTCCTTTACCACCTACTTCAAGTCCGTCACCAAATCCTATCAATTCTACCTCCACAATCTCTCTTGATCTGTTTGTTCCTTGTTTCCACTTCTACTATCACCACCCTATTGCACCAGCAAGACTTGCCTAAGCTATCCCATATCCTCCTAAGGCATCTCCACTTTCTAATCCTCCTCCATTCTATTTCTCACACACCAGCCAAACTAAATATTTTAAGGAACAACTCTGATCACAGAATGTCTCCCCTTACCCACTTAAAACCCTTCAAAGTTTCCCAGTGCTCTTTGGACAAAGACCAAAATCCTTCCTGTGGTCTAAGGCCACACAGGATCTTGTTCCAGCATCCTCTCTTGCTGCTTTCTTCACTGACTGCCTGGGTCTTCTTTCTGTTGCTCAAGCACATCAAGTCTCTTCCTGTCTCAGAGCCTTCATATGTGCTGTTCTCTTTGCAAGGCTAATTCCTCTTCATCTTTTAGATCATAGCATCTGACAGCATATCCTCCACAAGGTCTATCCCATCCAAATCAAGTCTCTCAGCTATGCTGTTTCAAAGCATAATGCTTTTTCTTATAACATGAAAGACATGGTATTTTTTGTTTTATAAGAGAAGCTGCGCATGCTGCAACTAAAGATCCTGCACGAGGCAACAAAGATCCCGCGTGCCACAACTAAGACCTGGAGCAGCCAAATAAATAAATAACTTTTTTTTTTTTTAAAGAAAGAGAAGCTGACTTTATCGCCCTGCAAGGGTTGTCTAAGTGTCTCTCTTGTTTAGGCTAAATAGGGTGACCAAGTAGCCTGGATCCACTAGGTAAGGTGTAAGAAAGCCTTTTGTAACCCCATCAAGGCTGCCCCTCCTCAGATTCTTGGTTTGAAAAAAAAAAAAAAAGGAAACCATGAGAAGAGGAATCGATACGCACAAAAGATTCTGGAGCCTTCAGGGAAGAAAGTCATTGACACCCCAGTCATAATGTCCAGGATTCAGAGTAAATGAGATCTGTGGGAGGAGATGAATATGGTTGCAAACAAGACTAGAGTTTCCAGAAATAATTACTTCAAGATAAGAGGGAGGGGCTTCCCTGGTGGCGCAGTGGTTGAGAGTCCGCCTGCCGATGCAGGGGACACGGGTTCGTGCCCCGGTCCGGGAAGATCCCACATGCCGCGGAGCGGCTAGGCCCGTGAGCCATGGCCGCTGAGCCTGCGCATCCGGAGCCTGTGCTCCACAATGGGAGAGGCCACAACAGTGAGCGGCCCGCATACCGGGAAAAAAAAAAAAAAAAAGATAAGAGGGAGTCCAGGTTGGTGACTGGGACTCAAGACAAGTGACCCAGGAGCCGTGGAGAAGCTTGTATGGACAAAGCATGCAGGTGAGGCAGGAAGCTCCTAGAGGTCCTGCCATGCCAAGTGGAGCCTGTGCAGTGGGGCACAACGCTGTGCATGGGGTGGGGCTGTAACTCATGAGGAGGTCCACGTACCCCAGTAGGGTTCCCCGCAGAAGACAATGTGACAAGGATTGGGGTGCAGGTGGTTCATTTAGAAGGTAATCCCAGGAAGTACTGAAGGGAGAGTTTGGTACTAAGGCAAGGAAGTGAAGGAAGTGAATATAGGGTGCATTTTCAAGGAAATTTCTGCTGTGGACAACTGGGCTCAATCCTGCTCAAGGAGTTCTGGGAGGCAGTGTAGAACCTGGCTCATAGGTGCACCTCTGTAAAGGCAAGGGACCCGTTCATCATTGGCAGAGGGCTGCTCCCCTGGCACTTCCAGCCTGTGCTACATGGAGACCAAGAAAAAGTCCTCATGTTCCAATACAGGCCATGAGTGCTGATACAGCATCTGCTGCACCACGCATGGCACACCAGTGGCTGAGCTTGGTCACTAGGAGACTGGATTGGCCTTCCCTTGTGGGACCATATACTGGGGACCACACAGGGACCCACAGCATCTTTCATCTGAGGAAGACCAGCCTCAACAGAAAAACCTTGTGGCTCAAAGAAGAAATCATGTGGTATAACTGTTGGACAGAACATCTCTGGGCTTGGGTGTGGGATCTATACCCATATCCCCCTCACTTTAGGATAGTGAAATCCTGGGGTAGGGGTCAGGCAGGGAGATGGGGAGAAGTGGAGAAAGATGGGAGGAGCCCTAGTGGAAAGACCTAGAACTTCCAGCTAAGTTGGCAGGTGGGTTCCAGCATTTTTGGTTTAATTTGGACAAGTGAAACTTGAAGCAAGGTTTCTGAGTCATCCATATATGACCCAAAAGCACTTCCACACATTATAATTCCATATTTATTTGTGTGATTACTTGTTGGGGTCTCTCTTCCTTCCTACTTTAAACCCTTACACTGTACCGCAGGGCTTAACTTTTGTTCTAACATATATGGGGCCCAGGGCTAGCATACAAATAAAGGCCCAAGTACCACATGTCCATATATTTTACAGTTATAAATCGAGGTAACAAACTGGTAAATAAAATGCATTTTATCTTCCTACCTTGACAAATATAAAGATGTAGAAGATGAGGTATGAATTTTGAACTTAGAATTCCTGGGCTCTTCAGAGCTCTGGCCAAAACATGGTGGCAAGAGGCAGGCCTTCTCCCAGCCAACATCCTTCTCTCCCCGCTCCTGGCTCAACCACACCCCAGGGGCCTCACATATGTGAATTCTGCACCCTGCACACTAAGCTAGCTCTGTCTACACCAGGGGCCAGCAAACTTTTTCTAAAAAAGACCAGATAGTAAATATTTTAGGCTTTGTGGGCTATTTGGTATCTGTAACAACTACTCACTCTGCCACTTCAGCACAAAAGCAGCCATAGACAACTTATAACCAAATGAGTGTGGGTGTGTTCCAATAAAACTTTATTTATAAAAACAGGTGTTAGGCGGACTTAGCCCAAAGGCAGTAGTTTCCTGACACCTGGTCTATACTTTCACAAATAAGTACCCCTCAGCAACTCTAGGTCTAACGGTGTGCACAGTGTAGCATGGTTTGTCCTCAGGAGGACAGATCTGGCAAAGAAGCCCAAGCAGACCTTGGAAGACCACTCAGGGTCACTTAAGCAGGCAGATCCCAGGCCTGTTGGTCCCGCAGACTCTTCCTCCCCCATGGGGAAGGTGCAGGCAGATGAGGGCCAGAGTGGGCCCTCTAAAGCCTCAGGCCCTGTGCAGGTGCTCTTCCTGCCCAGAGCTAAGGGTACACAGGAGATACATAAAACAGTTTTTGAATATTTGAAAGAATATGTGTAATATTATGACATTTTCATTATATGATTGAAATTACTTCCATGGCATTTAATGTAATAATTTTGTAATTGTAGCCAGAGAGGTGATACATAGTGTTTTAAAAAAGGAAAGAGGGGACCTCAATATCAGACCTGGTTGGAGTCATATCTCTAATTTCTTAATGTGTAGCCTTAAGCAAATTACTTCACTTCTCCAATCCTCACTTTTCTCATTTGTAAAATGAGTATAATTGTGGTACTTTCCATAGTGATTTGGAAAAGATTAAATAACACAATAGATTAAAAGTAATTAGTACAATGCCCAGCACACAGCTAATGCTCAGTAAAAGCTGACTTTAATACGCCCAAGGCTACCAGAACAGGGCACAGTGGTTTTAAACCTGAAAGTTGTCTTAGAATTCTCTCAGTCCACTAAGTTTGCTTTGTCGGACTCCTGAGTCAAACTCAGTCCTCTATGCAAAAATGCTCAAGACATCAACCATTTTTTAAAACTGGAAAGAAAAATAGACATTTTCCCATTGTCTGCCGGCTACAATATCATACATATGTAGGTATTGAAGTCCTAATAATAAGCCATTTCCTCTTTAAATACCACAATGATATGAATCAGGGGGGAAAATGTCCAGCTTCAGGTAGCAGAGATTTTCAAAAATGCTTTTCCATCATTCTCCAAGAAACTCTCTGCAACTTAAACATACTCATCCACATATCACTACTCTCTCCTTTAGTGCCCCCAGACTCATTTTATAATTACTGTTTTCCATGTGCAGATTTAGCATGATTACATGTTCAGCTGCCTTGGCTATATTTTATGGTAAGGTGCTTAAGTGCAGAGGCTGACTATATCCTATACTGCAAGGTAAGGACTCTGTACACCAAGTATTAGTTAATTGTACTTTCCATGGACAACTTCTGTTTTAATTTCAAACACTATCAGTTTATTCTAAGGGATTAAATTTAAAATCTGAAGCACCTAAAAACTTTTGTTAAAGGAATAGACCACTAGCTACTACACAGCTAAATCCACATGTTTAAAATACAATAAAATGCCAAACAACAACCAGTAAAAGTAAAAAAATAATTTGAGATGCTAAATCAATTTTTTAAAATTATGGTTAATATAATATGCTGATTATAACAACATTATTCACTGCCTCATAAAGTTTCATAAATGTAACAAATTAAACTAGTTGCAATGAACAGATAAATAAGGTTTCTGATTCGTTTTTGAAACATCTGTGCATTTCCTTTAATCTGCAAACGTAAAATGTCAACTGGCAAAGCTCTAGCTATAGTGTACTTACAAAAAAGTTCAGGAATTATTGGGTCTTACACTAAAAAAATCTTCAATCTGTCAACTAACAGATGTTTCAGAGAAAATGATAGAAAGGTAGAAGAATAACAACTCTACCCCTTTGCCCCTAAAACTCCAATCACACAAAATTTTTCTACGTTTAAAATCAACATGTAAGGATTATGTCTAAATAGCCCTTTACTATAAAAGAATATACACATAATCGTATACACAAGGAAAAATTTTAGCAAAGATTGTAAGCTGGGGCTTCCCTGGTGGCGCAGTGGTTAAGAATCCGCCTGCCAACGCAGGGGACACAGGTTCGAGCCCTGGTCCAGGAAGATCCCACATGCCACGGAGCAACTAAGCCCGTGCGCCAAAACTACTGTGCCTGAGCTCTAGACCCTGCGAGCCACAACTACTGAAGCCCGCGCACCTAGAGCCCGTGCTCCGCAACAAGAAAAGCCACCACAATGAGAAGCCCGTGGACCGCAACCAGGAGTAGGCCCTGCTCACTGCAACTAGAGAAAGCCCACATGGAGCAACGAAGACCCAGCGCAGCCAAAAATAAATTTATTTTTTTAAAAAAAGATTGTAAGCTATTCCAAAAAAAACCACACACACACACACACAATCAATAATAAGGGAAGGAAAATGGCTTAAATGTGCAAATGAGACAAGCATTCATCTATGTATTCTGGAAAGAAGGTAAAGAATAAATGTTATATCCTAACTCTGAGGTCTCTGAAAAATATGACTGATCATCATGGAGGAGTCACATGAGACTTTAGCAAGGGCCAGGTTCAGGGTGCTGAATAGTATTCAGTAACCACTATAACAACTGAAATTATAGTGAATAAGAGTCAATAACTACATTAAGTCATCAAGTGACTGAATTAAATCTCTTAGTGCATGGATAAGTGTAGGCTTATCCCGGAAAATATATTAAAAGGGAAATTACAGGACATGGTTTAAATCTATTCAACAAATATTTCAAGAACAAATCTGTAGTATTGTTTCTGACCTTCCAGGGACTCAAGTTCCTCCATTTCAAAGGAAAACAATAGCCCCTTTATTCAGGTTTACACAAGCAACTCCAGTTATTGTGCATGGCTACCAGGTATTGTGAACATTGGAAATAGATGAGACCCTTTCTGGTAGTAATAGGGTATGGTCTCAGATGGAGAGAGTCCTATAAAAGAAAGAGTAGTACCAGAGAGAGAATATCCAGTTTTGTTTGTTTGTTTGTTTTTGTTTTTTGCGGTACGCGGGCCTCTCACTGTTGTGGCCTCTCCCGTTGCGGAGCACAGGCTCCCGACGCGCAGGCTCAGCGGCCGTGGCTCACGGGCCCAGCCGCTCTGCGGCATGTGGGATCCTCCCGGACCGGGGCACAAACCCGCATCCCCTGCATCGGCAGGTGGACTCTCAACCACTGCGCCACCAGGGGAACCCAGAATATCCAGTTTTTTAACCTGAGCAAAAACTAAGGAGGAGGGGGGCAGATCCACAGTCACATATATTCAAGAATTTACAAGCCTCGTGAGAAATTAAGGTTGTTTTTATTTCAATAATCTGATAACAAATAATGTAAGGATATTTTTGATCAACACGGCAGCCATGCCCATTGAGTTTGAGCAACAAGCTGTACCCTAAGGAATCACTATGCGCCAAAGAGAAAGAAAAAAAGATGGACCTCGGAATCTAAATGATGTGTTCTCACCCAGTGAAAGGTAAGGGATGTCAAGCTCCTCAGCATGAAGCAAAGTTTCGCACAAGTTGAATATTGTGAATATGGTGGGAGAATTGAGTCATCACCCAGCACACAGCAGGGTAGACCAGCTGACTGCCAAAGAACCGGCCCAGAATAGTTGGCATCATATTCTAGTTACAAGCAGCAATTTAGTTAATGTGGTTAAATTAATGTTGTTAATTTGAATTAGTAATATGACGTGTACTTAATTTCTAAATTGATTTAAGTTTTATAAAGGTGTAGGAGCTTAAAAAAAAAAACCTCACCAGCTTTATGTTTATACAGTTAAAAGTATCATTACAATAACAATAAGTTAAGCATACCTGGGGTTCTATGAGAAATTACCTTCTTTAAAAGGGATCTCATCTAACTTGGAGAAACTTTGGTTAAGTGATTAAACATATTCTAGGTTTGAGTCCTGAAACTCACATTTTTTAATCTGTTTAACCTTGAGCTAGCTAACAAACCTCTCCGAGCCTTAGTAAGTACCTCAGTAAGTTAACAATGGCCTCAGGAGTAACAACAGCTACTTCACGAAAATAAGGCGAGTCATGACTAAATCACAGAAAGTGTAAGTGCTCAGCACAGTGCCTGAGGCGTGATAAACAACCCTCATCATCAATATTAACTTCAGACACATTGTATTATTTTCTTAAAGGATGATCATCATGTTGTTAATAATTAGTCCTTTGTTCCCTATTAATTTCACATGACTATAAAAGGCATTCAAGTTTTGAGTCTCAACGTTTCCTTCAAACTCTATGATTAGTTCTTGAAAGACAGTAATGACTGAATTATTAGGAATAATAATACTAGCTACATGGGTGGGTTTACATGGATCCCAGGAAGAGAACTAGTCCCTTAAGTACAATATGTGTCTTCCTTATCAGTAAAAGGAGAAAAACAATATTAAACATGTTGCAATGAATCTAAAAAGATTAGATGGTTAAAAAGGTTGCTAAGCAATTTGCACATGAGAGCACAATTTTAGCCAGTGCAGTAAATTGCCTCATTTGTTCAAAATATTCACTGTCCCTCTGTAGTCAGCTCATCCCTATAGTCTCTCCCTCCCATGAGAGGAGAATCCTTCCTGCCCCACTGTCATAAGGCTTGGCCATGTGACTTGTTTTGCAGAATGCAATGTGAGTTGAAGCAACACATGCCATATCCAAACAGAAGCTATAAGAGCCATCTTGTGAGTAAACCATAGTTGTTTTCTTCTCTACCATGAGAATGGCTCATCCAAGGAAGGGACGACTCCTTCAGCCTGAGTGCCAGAATAAAGACAAGGTGGAATAGAACCATGCACAACTCATGAGAGAGAAGGAGGCCACTGAGCTTTGGAGTTGTTATCTCAGCATACACTAGCAATATCTGACTAATACACCCAGCTCCCACAAATGTAGTACTAAAACAAAATATTTAACATTTAGGTTAAAATATAGGGCAGCATTTTCTCACTGACTGACCTCTCATTTTTTTTCTTCTTTTGCCACAACACCAGTCTAGGTAATGTCATCCTTTCAGGGACAAAATATCTTGTGTTAGGTTTCTAGATAAATGCAAACCACTTGTAAATGATGTCTTTTCAAACACAGATACACATAACCAACCATTTTAACTGCCTCCAAATGTATTCTCTTTATAATTCCTGGGCCCTAATTTCCTTCCTAACAAATAGCTACTTCTGATGCTTGGACCTCAAGATGAAGACAATCGTCAGAAAAGCTCATAGAAGGATAACCCCTGCTGAGGTGACATATCAATAGTTGCACAAACAGCTCAAGTGAGCGCCAGGAAGCATCAATGGGCGTGGGCTGGAACTCATGACTCCAGTGGTCAGCACATGTGTGAGTACCTGTCCTGGAGCACAGCCCCATGAAGAGTCCAGTCGTGCCCGGCCCAAGCATGCCTCACCACAGGGTGTCAGGAGAAAGGGAACCCATACGTCTGCTACGTGTGATTCCATCTTACAGTGGCCCTGTGAGTTCCAGATTGCTCCATGTGATGCCACTGTCTTCCTTGGAGCCTTTTGCAAAACAGATGATTCAACCCTGATAGGTCCTTGAAGGTAATAACCACGTCTCATACATCTTCAAATCTCAGTACTGTAGTACTCAGTGTAGAGCAGTTAAAAGCATGGGCTCTGAGGCAAGAGTCCAAGATTCAAATCCTAGCTTCTCTATTTACTTGAGTAAAGACCATGTGAGGAAATGATCTTAAGTGCCCTACTAATGTCCCTCTGACTTGAACATTTTAGAGTGCCCCAAAGGACTTCACACTGCCAATATCAGCATCTCTGCTGAGGATTTCTTTTGAACCTTGGAAAACTACTCCACTTTTGCAAGGTGGGGGATGGAACTGCCAGGGAATTAACCATTCTCAAAAACAACTGACAGAAATATGGATACACCAATGTTCATAGATGCATTATTCACAATAGCAAAAATGTAGAAACAAACCAAATGTCCACCAGCGGATGAACGGATAAACAAAATGTGGTATATAAATACAATGGAATATCATTCATCCATAAAAAGGAAGGAAACTCTGATGCATGCTACATCATGGATGAATCTTGAAACCATTATGCTAAGAGATGTAAGCCCGACACAAAAGGACAAATATTGTATGATTCCACTCGTATAATGTACCTAGAATAGTCAAATTCATAGAGACGGAAAGTAGGATAGCGGTTGTCAAGGGCTGGGGGTAGGAGGGAATGGGAAGTCATTGTTTAATGGGCACAGAGCTTCAGTCTGAGATGATGCAAAAATTCTGGAGATGGAGAGTGATTATGATTGCACAATATTGTGAGTGAACTTAATACCACAGAACTGTACACTTAAAACTGGTTTAAATGATAAATGTTATATATATTTTACCACAATAAAAAATAAAAATAATAAAAATAAATTTTCAAAAAGAAAACAAAAAGCAACTGACAGGAGCTGGTGGTTACATACCCCTGCTTCCTCACCCCTCACATGAGACCATCCGGAGGCAGGTGTGTTACACTATCTCCAGAGTTTCCTTGTGCGATTAAACTCCAGTCGCCACTGTAGTAACTTACTGAATAATGTCCTATCTATTGGCTGCCTTCTCCCCCCTGTCTCATATCCTTGTTCACCTACTGGTGTTCCCTGTATGTCCCAAACAATTACTTGTACTAGAATACTTGTCTCAGTTTCTAATTCTGGGAGAAGCCAAACTAAGACACCCAGGCAAGTTTCTTAACTTCTCTAAATGTTAATTTCCTCATCATGAGAAATAATACTTGGATCATGGGGTTATTGTCAAGATTAAATGAGATCATTCTTGCATGTGCTTAGCACAGTGTCTGACATATAGTAGGTACTTAATATGAGTTTCTTGAACTTCTGGTCCAATAGTTATTTGCCTTTTTGATAAACTGTGTCTCAGTTTCAGGAAGAGATTAGAAACCCAAGAGCTATTCTTTCCCATCTTCTACCTGATTAACACCTCCCATGTTATTTTTATTGAAATATAGTTGATTTACAAAGTTGTGTTAGTTTCAGGTGTACAGTAAAGTGATTCAGTTATACTTATATTTAAAAATATACATATTCTTTTCTTTTACATCAACATCTCCCATGATTTAACATTCACCATTTAACCACAAGAGGCATGAAAAGGAACCGAAATTTTGCATCCAACTCAGTCCTTTGCTTAGAAGTGGGCAGAGCCCACAAAGAAAGTTAAACAAGCTCCCAAATATCAGTTAGATCCTCCAAGGCAGACAGATTACCATCATACCCTCCTGACCAGGGGAATTAGAGGGCTGTGGGGTTAATTGTACACAAATCTTAATTCTTACCCTTCTTTCTCTTTGGCTCCAAATGTACCATCTTAGCATCACTAAGGCATATGATGAGGACTAAGATGCATTTAGTCTTTTTCTGTTCCACAGTATACCAAATGAAACCATGCAATCATGAAAATCCATTGAGGTGCATCCTTTGCTAAGTACCATTTTATTTTCTTTGGTTTCTCTTTACTGGTTCACCAAAATACACAGAGAATTTTGTTAAGCACAATGACCACCTATGCCACTTAGCCTATCAAAGGAATATGCTACTGACTATGGCAGACTCTCCTAAATAAGACTGGTGAGAAGTTCAATTTCTATCCACTACTTTTGCAGAAAATACCTTTCTTAATACACATTTTTTTAAAGCTGAACAAACAGAGGTTTACTACACTTATATGTTAAAAAGGGAAGCTCTGTACCCCAAAACAAATAAGTGACAAAATCCAAATTACATCTTGACCTTTATCATAATCCACAAAGCTTTTTTCTAAAATTTCATATGTCCATAGCCTTTAACTTCATTCTTATCCCTCACAACTATATAGAGTTGGCCACCTTAAGTCCAAAGCATCTGACTGAGTAAACACCATCTATATTGGGCATGTTTAAATGGTTTCCATCTTTGCCTCAATTATATTATGTTTATGAGGCTCATATTTGTCCTTTATTACTGCCTATATTTTTTTCATTTTCCACTTACTTTTTATAAAATAATGAAAAGATTAAAGAACTACTCAAATGATTACACAAACTCTGCTAAACAAATATGGTGATGTTGCTGAAATAAAACTACTTGTTATCAGGTAAGGCCATAATATAGTAGCTCAAAATGTTGGTTCACAAGCTGAAGCACAGAAGTCAAGATTAATATATGAAAGGCAGTTTAGCAGTGTTACCATCTAGAGTACAAAAATCATACAAAAGTAAAGTCATAGGCAGCTGGTATACATGGGGCACTGAAGGCAGTTTCAGCACATAACTCTCAATCTTGTACGCTTCACAGAATAATTAAACCATTTTCATTCATGAGCTTTCTCACACCACTCTCAGAAATTGCACACTATGAATTACTTTAACTATTGCTTTCTATTGGTCTAACAAAGTCAGTTTAATTGTACCCATTAACTGCAAACATTTGCAAACATTTTAAAACAAGATCCATACTCTGTGCTTTGCTCAAAACTCACTGAAAAGGACCTGGTCCCAGACGACATTCAGAGAGATGCTCAAACCAACAAACAGTGTGGAGTCCCACTACAGATATTTTATCAGGAGCATCTTCACCTGGAAAATGGTCTTTTAAAGTTATTAAGGCTGCATAAAGTGTGTTTGGTCAATGAAATCAGAATGGGCACTGCTAGGACTCCCAAGACCATATTCATAATCCTTCTATTGCTTTCCAGGTCATCCTGCTACTCCCTTACCCCAATTTCAAACTCCATACTCCCACAAACACCAAAAGCAGGTAGTTATTGCCACGAAAGTGGAATGAAAGAAGAATAAAGAGAAGTCAGCATCCCTGGTTGTGTCAGTCCCCTACTGAAACCCTTTGATGGTTAAGCTTGAACTTCATCTCCTTAGTGGATCACAGGGTCTTCATGCCTGTTACTCTCCCTGGCCTCTCTCACAAACCCCCACCCCCAGCCAAGCTAAACTCGATCCCCTCGGGTCTACTTTCATCTCTCCAAACCCCCAACCTTCCATTCTCTTGCTCATCTTTGGACCTGGACTGTTCCCCCTGTTATTTGTACCATCAAAACCAAGCCCAGGGACTTCCCTCGTGGTCCAGTGGTTGACTTCGCCTTCCAATGCAGGGGCTGTGGGTTCGATCCCTGGTCAGAGAGCTAAGATCCCACATGCCTCACAGCCAAAAAAGCAAAACATAGAAAAGAAGTGATATTGTAACAAATTCAATAAAGACTCAAAAAAAAAATGCGATAGGGGAAGGATGTTTAAAAAAAAAAAAACAGGGCTTCCCCGGTGGCGCAGTAGTTGAGAGTCTGCCTGCCGATGCAGGGGACACGGATTCGTGCCCCGGTCCGGGAAGATCCCACATGCCGCGGAGTGGCTGGGCCCGTGAGCCATGGCCGCTGAGCCTGCGCGTCCGGAGCCTGTGCTCCGCAACGGGAGAGGCCACAACAGTGAGAGGCCCGTGTACCGCAAAAAAAAAAAAAAAAAGCTTACCCCAGCCGGCTCCTCTTAGTGTTCTACCTCCCCTTAGGTGTTACCTTCTTCTAGAAGCCTGTCTCCATCCTTCATCCATGAATCTCCCCTGTCCTCCTAGAGGAAGACAGCCTGGGTGTTCTGCCATAAGAGCTTCCATTACAGTAGCCTGCTTACTTGTTTGGTGCCCCCCTAGAGGCTACAATCCCTGAGCCCCCCAAAAATCACCTGTTTACAACTCTGCTCTGTTTACAACTGCATCCCCAGTGCCAGCAGAGAGCTGCCATGAAGCAAGCACACATATATACAGTGAAAATATAATATAATGGCTTAACTCTTTGTTAATAAAGTCCATCATGAAAGCACACCGGACATTCTTGTTTTCCAGGATAAAATAGCTTATAAAATGCACTTACTTAGCTGATCCTTTGCATGAAAAACCTGTTGTAAAAAAACAAAAATCATTTTAGACCTGGAAAAGAGCCAGATGGTTTTGATATATATTAAGAAACGGAGAAATAAGTAGAAAGCTAGTGGTAAAGGCAGAAATGGAATTTAGGTTTCTTGACTCGCAGGTCAGCGCTCACATCTCTAAAAGAATCCAAAAGAATCTGCTCGGAAGTTATTCTAAGCAGCTATTCATGTTGCTGATTTTAAGGATGTCCTGTCAATGTATTCTAAGGCTCTGTATGAAAAGATAGTATTTTCTCAGACTTAACAAAAAAGGTAAAGAATTTCCCTTATGTACGCCTGCTAACTGCTCTGTGCTTGCAAGCCTGATGAACAGCAGTCACTGAAACTCCAGTGCCTTTGCATCCACCCAGCACCAAACAGGACCTATTTTCAATGAGCTCCTAAGAATACCAAGCTATCATCCAATTCACTACCTAACCTCCTGCTTCCCCCCATGGAGAGGTTTCAGAAACAAGATGGCTAGAGAACCAAAGTGGGTGGGGGGAAGGAAGCAGGGAGAATTTTACCCAGAAGGAACAAAAAGCACACATTACCAGACAGAAAGAAAACACATCTGAAGCCCTCTCCTGAGAGCCAAATGTGGAAAAGGATCAACAACACTGCTCCACTAGGATCCTGACCTTTGAACCACAGTCTTGCTCCTCCAGGGATGGCAGTTAGCTTGCAGCCAGCTGGCAGGAAGGCAGCATGGCTAATCTGCCTTAAACCAGGAATAAGAAAGTCACCTCGGTAGGAGTTTGGTGCCTACCAGTGTCACCAAGAAAATAACCAACCTCACATCTTACAGAGCCACTCAACCTGCCACCTTCAGAGTGTTGTTCTCCACCCTCAGAGCAGCTCCCAGACCCCAAATCACCTTGGGCCCCTACCTTCAATCACCTTGGGCCCACAGAAGATGAACTTCCCACCCTGACCACACCCATCATGTTTTAGAGAAATCTGCTACAAAAGAACTAGTAACTACAGTGCACAACTCAGTATAATTCCTTACATAAAACCCTGCCCTTTATTGCTATAATTAGCCATACTGTTTTAGGGGAAAGCCTCTCACAGTCTGCATAAGGATCTGAGCATATTCTTAAAGAACACATTGCTCAATTCCCATTCAGGCTCTTGTCTTCTGAGCCACTAAGAAATTACCTTGAATTAATAGTTTGCTCTTAATACACTTACAGAGAATGCACTTTGCTGCCTGTAATTCATTCACATTCTGAAATCACAGAATGACAACTACCTTTAGGGGTGGAAAGCTGTAAGTCAGGAAGAAAGAATTAGACTCCCCCCATGCATACACATACACCTGCGTGCACACACTGCACACATACAAGAGAATTAAGTGAGCAAAATGTAGAATTTGAAGAACAAACCACAGCAAAGTAAAGCTGCTGGTATAAGGCATCTATGAACATTGCCACTGGCCTTCCATCTATAGGTGTACCCCAGAGATGCCCTCCAACCCAACCCATACTCCTCATCTGCTGGGGCTGCAATCTCACTATTGACTCCCAGGAAAAAGTAATCACTTAGTTCCTTCCTGAAAGTGCTGGCTGCCTTCCTTTCCTTCTCTCTCTCTCTCTCCCCTTTTTTTTTTTTAATTTTGTTGAGTGCCCACTAGGTGCCAGCAACTAGAGATTTCCTGGAACTTCAAAGCAACAAATCTGGAAAATGAAAGTGGAGAAGAAATGCACAAAATGCTAAAAGCAGAACTTGAGGCACAGACCTGGGAAACAGGGGCAGCCAAGTGCTAAGGAAATCCGGATAGAGCAGAAGTTGAACTGGCCCAAGAGAGGGGTGACCAATTACAACAGCAATTAAGTCAGTGAGGTAATGGCCTCGAGTTTCCCCAGCTGAGACAGAGTGAGTAGCAAATCATGCAGAGAACTCGGCCCTAGCCATAAAAGAGAGACAATCTGGCTCTTGCTGGTGCCTTTGGCATTGACACTGGTGGGGCTCAGTTGTTGCTTCTGTTGTAACTGTGTGTAAACACACTGCTCCTACTATGCCCACTGATAATTTAACAGCCTGAGAGTCAAGCAGATGTGGGTTCACCCAACCAAGTTCCGGTTCTACCACGGCATTAATTTTAAGCAAATTTCTCTGCTCATTTATTCAATCAACAAATATTTATTCAGCAGCTACTATGTGTCAAAGATTCTTCTAAGCACTGGGGGATACAGCAAAAGGCAAAAGCTCTTGTCTAAATAGAGTTTATCAAATTCTTTGAGGCTCAGTTTCCTCATCTATAAAATGGGGATAATATACCTACCTTTATGGGTATTATGAAATGAGGGATATAAAGCACCTAGCACATAGTAAATGCTCATAACTGGTGTCCTTCATAGAACAGAGCAAACTTATCCACAACCCCCAATTAGAGTGTAAGCTCCAAGTGAGGAACTATCTATGGTTCACCCCTATACCACCAGTACCTATCACATAGTAGATGCTCAATAAATATTACATAAATCAATGAATGAGTCCTCAATCTATAGTAGCCATTATTATGGTAACTGATAATAATTATTCTTCCCCAAACCACTGAGGTTCTACTACCTTAAAAAGCAACAGGACATTAAATTAAAGGCTTTTTTTTTAAGTAAGGTGCACTACACAATATATCTTTGGATTTTTTTTTAACATGACAGCAAATGTAATTAAGCATAAGTATTCCAATTCATAGAATCTATGAGTACAGAGGCCTACATGGACAGCTAATGTAGATGCTACCTCCTTCTTTCCTAAGCACAAAGTAAGGACAAGTTGGCCAGACCTCAGGTTGATCCAGAAGACACTTAAAAAGTAAGTTAAAGTTTAGCAGATGTGCTAAAAGATGATCTATCAGTAAAGATAAGCTTTTTAAAAAGTGCTGCATAAACAATCACAAAATCTCAATGGCTTAAAACAACAAAGGTATTTCTTGGTCACGTTGTATGTCCAATGCCAGTTGACTGGAAGCTTTGCTCATTTAGTGACTCAGGGACCCTGGCAGATGGAGCCTCCATCTCAACAGGTGCTTGCATGATCGTCACAGCAGAAAAGAGTACTGGATGGTCTCACACTGGAAATTAAATGTTCTAGCATACAGGTAACACAACATACACCTGGAGAAAAAGTAGCTGTGGAGAACATTAACAACCTCTACCCTGGATGATACTAAAACACAGCAAGCTGTGGAATAACAAAGGGATTTGTTAAAGAGGATGCTCCAGTAAAACATCTGGACAGCTCTAAGATTCACATAATCCTGGACCTGGGAGAATGTGTAGGGATCATTTCAGATCAGTGGCCTCAACATAAAGACATACCAGACTACACAAACCTGGACCCTGAATTTTCAGAGCAGCTCTGCTTTTTTCTGTAAATATACTCAGGGTCCAGACAAGTTTTTTTTCAGGAAACAAAAGTTTCTACAGCTGAAAAACATTTGAAAACCGCTAATGTAAACCAAATCCTTTATTTTACAGATTTAAAAAGTAGAGAGGAGAAAAAAAGGAGGCCCAGGAAGTTAAATTGACCCTGCCCCACCCCTAAGAAAGCTTCAGAATGATTAGCAGATGTGGAAATAAGTCCACTGACAGAATTTGTTGTATTGTTCACCACTCTCTGGCGATACCCTTCATCTCTGCTACCTTTGGCACAATGGAGCCAGACCCAGACCAAAATCATGTCATACAAGGTCATCAAGGGTTCAGTAAATGATATAGACAAGAAGCAGAAGTCCCCACCTATTGCACTAAACAATGATTCACATCCCATTAACAATTCTCTACATTACTCATTCCCTACTTCCTGGTAAATGTGAAGCCATTAGTAGAAGTTAATACTAACCTTCAGGAGACTTTCATTTTTGTTCTCAGAAGATTACAGGTAAACAGCCAACTATGATTTGTGTTCACTCAGTTCCATTCTCTTCTCACGTTCCCAGCTCACCTTTGTGCCCAGCTTCTCCTCCATTTTCATTCACACTAAAGCACTGGCGTCACGTATTTAAGCCTCAATATTCTTCCAACCTCCAGTCTCTGTCTTTTCCAAATCATCTTACTCAGTTGTCCCTCAGTATCTGCAGGGAATTGGCTCCCAGAATGACCATGGATAGCAAAATGCAAGGATGCTCAAGTCCCTTACAGTCAACCCTCCAGACGCAGAACCCGTATATACTGAGGGCCAACTGTACTCGTTAGCCCAGAACTAAAACTCAGACTTTTCAGCCTGGAATCCAGTTGCCTCCTCAATTTTACCCCAAATTACTTTTCCAACACTATCTCTTCTGTGGCAATATTTGCCCAGCCAAAGGCAGGATGATGACCCTGAAAGTCAAAATGACATAGTGATGAATCCTAGATCTTGTGCAAATGCCTTAATCTGATTTTTGATGTTCTCACCTTTAAAATAGGTATGATGGCATCTACTTTGAAAGGCTCTTGAGAAGGTATGTATCAGCGAGGATTATGTTTGATTACAAGTAACAAATAGTGGCTTACAAGTAAGGAGGTTATTTGTTTTAAGCAACAAGAAGTACAGGGGAAGGCAGTCTAGGCTGGTACTATGGCTCAACAATGTCATCAAGACCAAGAGCCTTCCAGGTTCCAGCTTTGTCATTTTTAATACATGGTCTTATCTTTGTTGTTGTGGTTCGTGGCTGTGCCTCAAGGAGTTGTGCCCATTTTCCCAGCAGCAAGAAGCAAAAAGGGGTCAAACGCTGCTGGGGTATATCAGCCAAGTGTGTCCTCCTCACTAAGCTTTAAGGAAGGCCCCCATCCAACAACATCCACTTGCATCATTATAAGACCTGAATTTCGTGGCCATTCACGTAAGGGAGTTTGGGAGCGTGAGATGTGCATATCTCCATCCCAAACAAAATTGGAGTTCTTTTAGTTAGAAAGGAGAGAATGAATACTGGATAGGCAATCAGCAATGTCTACCCCAATATTAAATTATATACTTTACGTAAAGTGCTAAGCAGAGTACATAGCACATAGTTAACTGCTCGATAAAAGTTAAGCTATAATTATTCCTATTATTATAATTATTATTGTTATTATTATTCACGTGTCTTACCCTCTAGCCAAATGGAATAACTCATTATAACCAGATGTGCTCCTTACACTTCTACTATATCCACTGCTCTATCTGTACCTCTAAAACTGTCACTGCTTCGAGGTCCAGGAAAATGCCATTTCATCCAAGAAGTCTTTCCTGACACCTACTCCTAATAAGTTCTATGGTAACAGGACTCACGTCAGACAAAAATTCTTGAGCTCCTCACTCCATTGAGCACAGTCCCTCAAACACAGTAGGTTCTAATAAATAGTGCCTTGATGATTTAAGTAATTCATGTATACACTCATGTATATATTCATACTTGCTTTTACAGTCAGCCCTCTAGAATCAAACATGGTATATTCCTGAAATGCAAAAGTAAAACACTAGGTTTATATGTCATAAAGCCAGGGGTAGGAGTGAGGGGATGAAGACTGCATTCCCCAAGAATGAGAAGAAAAAATTACAAAATTCTATAAAAACACCATACTTTTCACACATTGTAGGAGTTCAGATTATAGTTCATCAAATATTCCCTCCCCAACTATGGGCAGAGTCTACTTTTACCCATGAATGTTGGGCTTCCCCATGTGACTTGGTATATCCAAAAACACTGTTAGTGGAAATGACATTATCTTGTGCAACTTGGCAAGGCTCTTGAATACAGTCATCTGCCGTGATAAGAGCATGCTCCAAGTAGCTGCTATCCCTTCAGCCTGGGCCCCAAACACAGGTGGAGCAGACCAGAATCCAACTTACAGCCTATAGCAGAGCCACCACAAGGAGCCCAACCTAGATGAGCCAAATAACAGTCAACCGACAGACTCATGAGGGTGAGAATAAATACCTGTTTTTGTTTGTTTGTTTTTTAAGAAGATACCTCTTGGGCTTCCCTGGTGGCACAGTGGTTGAGAGTCCGCCTGCCGATGCAGGGGACGCAGGTTTGTGCCCCAGCCCGGGAGGATCCCACATGCCGCAGAGCGGCTGGGCCCGTGAGCCTTGGCCACTGAGCCTGCACGTCCGGAGCCTGTGCTCCGCAACGAGAGAGGCCACGGCAGTGAGAGGCCCGTGTACCGCAAAAAAAAAAAAAAAAAAAAAAAAAAAAGAAGAAGAAGAAGATACCTCTTTTCTTTTTTTAAAATATTTATTTATTTACTTATTTATCTGGCTGCGTCAGGCCTTAGTTGCAGCCCACGGGATCTTCATTGCAGCATGTGGGCTCTTTGTTGTGGCGTGCGGGCTTTTCTCTAATTGTGGCGCGCTTTTCTCTAGTTGTGGTGCACAGGCTCCAGAATGTGAGGGCTCAGTAGTTAGTTGCCCCATGGCATATGGGATCTTAGTTCCCCGACCAGGGATCGAACCCACGTCCCCTGCATTGGAAGGTGGATTCTTAACCACTGGACCACCAGGGAAGTCCCAAGAATAAATACCTGTTGCTGTAAGTCCGGGAGTTTTGTTATGCAGCAAACGTTGACTAATTTATTTTTTACCATTTGATATAATTTCACATTTATTACATAATCATTCATTTTGTTCTTTTTCTTCTGGTAAGAAGGAACCAGTTAAAGCATCTCTGCCTTTGGTATACCTAATGATTTCTATCTTTGGATCAACAGTCTTAAATTTATGAGACCTACATTATCATTAATATCAATGCTTTTCTATTTTCCTTTTGTTCTACTATCTTCCTAAAATAAGGAAAATCACAATAAAGTATCAAGGAATAACGTAAACATTGCTAAAACTGAACTGCTGGCTGACAGGTAGGTCTCCCATATGACAGCCAAAATGTTAACTTCTGAGCTGATAAAAGGGATTAAAGAAAGTCCTAGTAAAACAAATGAAAATGTTGATTGTACAAAGTCAACCCCACCAAAATCAAAGACTATCTGTTGAGGTGAATTTGTGGACTCCAATACCATTCATCTAAACTAACTTTTCAGGATACCTGTTTGGGCCAACCATGACCACTGAGTTTCATCAATGGGAAGAAGACACTGATAGGCTTAAGTCTGTGGGTTTTGTAGCACAATAAAGCAAGAGAGCAATATTGTTTTAATAGGATAATTTTAAATATAATTATATTTCATCATTAATGAAAAAGAATCTCTTTGTAAGTGGAAGAGAAAATAAAATTCCTATCCTTTAGCAAAAACAAAACAAGAAAACAAGACAATTGGATGAAAAGAGCATGTATTCAACTAAGACCTGTTCAGAACTCCAAATGGAAATTTAAGATATCAAGAAAAATGGAAGAGTGTGCATTCTAGTCTGTTTTACCTTTTTTTAAGTCACCGTTAAGTTTGAAACCAAATTTCCTTTGGGCCAAAACTGACATACTGGAAATATATAATACACAAAATTACTTAAATTGCCTGTTGGTGGAGGCAACAGCTTTCAAAGTGGCAAGGCAAATAGGACAGTGCAAAGACCATCAATATGGCAGTGGACTCTTAACAGAATAGACCTTATGTAAGCTGGAAGAGCCCACACTGCAGACTGGACACATGCAGACTGCACAACCAAAATTTGAATTCAAGGCCATGTCCAAGGTCATGGGCTCTGGGTCAGAGAAACCTGGGCTCAAGTTCTCACTCTCACACTAAACTGTGGCAAGATACTTAATTCCTTTTAGTTTCCTCATCTATAATTTGAGGATGATAATAGTCCTACCTACCTCATAGGGGCTTTGCAGGGTTTAAAAAAGAAAATACATGTAAAGTACTCCCCAAAGTGCTAGCATATGCAATAACAATAATGATAATAGTAATAATACTACTTTGACAAACCTGTCTCCTACATGAAGACCATCCTAATCAGTATATGCTGGCTCACAATCTGTTCATGAAATGCTGAATGCGCAGCTTTATATTCACATCCAGGAACAACTTCTATAAGGTGACAGCTCTCTGGTTCAACCAGTAATTTTTCCACTGAATTCAGGGACAAGAGTATTGAAAAATTAGCCTTTCACTAATAGAGAATTGAGAAGGATCTGCTCCTTCTGCCCACAATCCATCCACCCTTGAAGATCTTGCTGGTGAAAGCCATGCTTCCATCACAATCCACACACCACCACCCCCAAACTGTACAAGGCTTTCATTAAAGCACAGAAGCAGACCGACAAGATGGCTCACCTTAAAAGCAAATTCACCTTAAACGTAAACTCTTCTACCCTCCAGAAAGGATCTGGCTTGATCCCACTGCCACCTCCAAACTGGCATCCAAACTGGAAGTGAAGAAGGCAGCCTTCACTTCCAGAAGTTGGCTTATATTGTCAAAAACTAAAAGAATCTATTCGTGGTAATCCAAATAAAGCATGCTTGCCTGCTTCAAAAATATCTTAAAAATCCACCCAATAGAGCCAAGAGCCAAGTACTGTATACTGAGAAAAAATGTGACTTTACAAGGACAAGAGTGACCATAGGAGACAAAGTGCCACACCCTTTTCCAGATACCTCAAGAGTAAATGGTATCTCTTATAAAGGAGCCTGCAATTCTAGAGAAATAGGTGGGCAATTCTAACCCCCAACACACTCTCCCATTTCATTCTTTACACAGATTCATTTCATTTTCATTTTTAAGCCAACGGCCTGAGCATCCCCAACTACTACAACTGAAAAAAGGGATGGGGGTGACAAATACAAGTCAAGCATACTTGCTTCTAAGCCCATTTTTGAAGAGTTTTCTTCTCGCTTGTCTGCCTCTCACAGCTGGAGCCTCATACCTGGTATAAACCAATGGTTAAGTAAAACCACTGATTTAAAAAGCCAACCAGGAAACTAACCCTGACAGTGGGAACTGCCCTCCTCTCTCGAGCATTGATTGGCTCTTGAGGTTCCATTGGTCCCCATTCTGCCCACCTAAGTGGTAGGTGTGGCTGTCAATCACAGAGGGAGCTGACAATTCACCGCTCCGGGAGTAAACTGCCTTTCATCCAGCAAAGGCAGGTAGCCGCCTAAAATCGATCCTCTCGTAACAGAGCGGACCCTCCCTCTCGGGCAAGGAGAACAGAGACCCTTAAGTACAAAATAAATAAGGCAGGGCCGATCGTAGTTTACGAGCGCTGTTTTATTATCCCGCACCAAAGCAGCCCTTAATCTTCACTGTCCTAAGATGATCTTTCAAAGGCTCCGACAGTAATAAAAAATAAATAAAATGAATAGGTACAATCCTATAAGTATCCCTTTTCTTGTATAATTCGGAGATGGGAAAGGCGAGGGAAGGAATGTCGTTCAGTTTAATTTCACATCGTATTCGTTTGCATATACCACCACCCGCTACCCCTCCCCAATAAATCCGCTTCATGTTCTCTGACACGGTTTGTTTGTTTGTTTGTTTTAAACCGCTGCCCTCGGAGCCCACCGAAGCAGCTAGGTACCCCACCCCCTAGTCTGAGACTCTACCTTTCTCTACTTTGTTCTGCTTGGGAATTCCCTGAGACCCTTGCCCCTGCCAACACCCCACCCTTCAAGGCAAGAGGGGGAAAGCCAGCCGAAAGAGGGGGAGATGGAAAGAAGAAAGGCAATAGCAATGAGGGTGGCTGCCGGAGAGGGATTGCGGGAGGTGGCCCGGGCCGCCGGGGCGAGCGAGCGGCCCCCGCGCGCCGGAGGAAGCCGTGCACTTGTTCCAATCCGGGGGTTTCTACATTGAGACAAATCCGCCCTTAGGCCGCCCCATCCTTTCCCCCGCCCCAGCAAGCCCTGGTGGAGGCGGGTGGTTCACCCCTCGGCTCCCCCCGATAACGCATTGCAGCTCCCCACGAGTGAGGGGGACCCGGCACGAGGGATGCCCGGGCACGGGCGCCCCGAGGGAGCCGGGCGCCCAGCGGCCCCGGCGTCGACGTCTCACCTTTCCGATGCTCGCCCCGGGGCCGTCCCACATGGATTTTTACAACCTCTTGTCGCCTTGGCCCCGGGCGGCCGGGAGGAGCCGGAGCCGGCACCGGAGCCGAAGCCCGAGAGAGCAGGAGCGGGAGGAGGAGGAGGAGCAGGGAGGGAAGCGGGGGGAGGGAAGGAGGAAAGGCGCCGTTCCGAGGGCCGAGGCCGGGCGCCGGGCCGGGCGGGGCCGACGGCCGAGGGGGCGGCACCCGCCGCAGTCTCGAGACTCGCGCTCGCTCCGGCGCTGCCCGAACTGCGCTCCGCCGGGCCCCCCGCCCGGCCGCTCGGCGCGCTCGCTCGCTCGCCGCTGCCCTGACTCACATTCCCAGCATTCCCGAGGAGCTGCTGAGGGTGGGGGCCGGGGCTGGGACGCGGCCACCTCCGCGGGGGGCAGCAGAGAGCGCCCGGCCCGGGCGGGGTGCAGGCGCGGGGGTCTTCATAACGCCTCCTCCCAGGAGGCCGCTGTCTCGGAGCATCTCGTCTCCATCTCCTGTCCCCGACGCCCCTTCCCGGCTACCCCCCTCCAAAAGCTGCCAGGCACTCCGGGGATTAGTTAGGTGCCTTCAGCGACAGGGACAGGGATGACACGTGGTGGAGGGGTTGCAACTATCTTTCAAGTTAAGCTTTAGAGCGGGGGTCGAGGTTCCCTTACCCTGGCACCCTCCCATTAGTTTTATCTTCTTTAGGAGGGTGAAGGGATTTCAAAAGACTTTTACTTTCTTGTTCCTCGAAGGAAAAAGAGAATGGAAGATGAAGAAGGGAGCAAGAAAATAATACCATCATCACCAACATCATCATCATAGTTGCCATCATTCATTGACTGCCTCATCCGTGCCCAGCAAAGTGTGTGCATCGTCCTATTTAAGGTAGAAAGATGGTGTCAGTTCATTCACACACACACACACAAATACACCTCAGGATAATGTTCATGAGGAACTGGACAGGTTTTGCATTGGAAAAAGCTCCCACCCAGCAAGTCTGGAGCCCCAGCTGCTACCATTGTCTATTAGGGGACTCCAAACGTCAAGGGAATCTCCAGATTTGGTCTCTTTCACTGAGTAGTCAGTTTGCAGGACTAGAGCAGTGATTTCCTTCCTGTCCTGATGAGTCTTATAGGAAGCTTAGGCAAATGAAGCAAATCCAGCCATGGGATGTCTGGGTAAGCAGAGGTAAATGGAATCATCCAAGACCAGGGATGACTCCTTTTTTCCTCCCCTGGTTGGAATTCAAATATTAAATGAAGGAAGTTGCCCCTGAAAGAGGAGGATGTCTTCCTTTTCCAGCCCAAATGGCCTATTCCTTAAACCTTCCTTTTACACCTCTGGTATTTAAGGTTTTTCACAGACCCGTAGACCCTGAGGCCTCTTTGCCCTCATCCTCTTCTTTCTCTCAGTCACCAAGAAATCAGCACTCGTTCTGTTGACGTGGATGCTCTGTGGGCAAAAGCAAACTACACCTGTTGTGTTTAGTTTCCCATGTACCTTTCCCTCAACTGAAAAGGCTTGTTATATATATATAAAGCCTTGTCGAGTCCTTTGAGAAGTCCTATAATCCCATGTCTTTTGAAATGTGACCAACGTTTTGTTGAATACCTTCTAAGTGCAGCACTTACATTTTCTCAACTACTCTCACAAAAACTCTGTAAGATGTTTCTATCTTTCAGAAAAGTCAGGTAACATACCCAGCTAAAAATGTATTTAAATTTATGCCTAAGGCTCACTATTCTTGGGCACCCTATCTCTTTTCCTTTGATCCTTGGGTTCTAAATAGGAATCCTTGGACTCCATGGGGACAATTTCTTATTTATATGCCTATGTACGTTTTTCCTCCAGAGAGAAGATCTATGGTTCTCAACAGAATTCTTTCACATTGGGTCCTTGAAAAAGTAAAGAATAACTGTTTTAAATAGAAAGCAACTTTATATAGTAGAACAAGGACTGGAAGCTTTAGGGATCTTAAATAAGTCATCTTTACCCTCTTGAGACTTAGTTTTCTTACCTGAAAAATTAAAAAGCTGAACTAAAGGATCTTAAGATTCCTTCTAGAGCCAACATTCTCTAACTTTATGTTTAAATATGTATATAAATGCATACAGTGTTCAAAATGCTTACAAGTAGCCCTTGAGGGCTAGGGATAGAAAATTATAAAATGTGTTATATTTTACAAAACCTGTTACGTGGCTCCAAGTTTTTTGTTGGTTTTTGTTTTGTTTTGCTTTGCTTTGCTTTGTTGTTTTTTTACATATTTCTTCATTGTGGTGATCCCTTCCAGCAAGTCAGAGAGAGCACACTTTGTGCAGGTATTTCTTTCTCACATATTCATGCATTCATTCCCTCAACAAATACTTACTGAGTATCCACTCTGTACTAATTCCTGCAGGTTCAGAGCCTCTGCCCTCAAGGATTGCACAGTGTAGTAAGGGAGACACGAAAACAGGCCATTACAATACCACTTAGAAGGGACAAAGCTGTGGGAACTGTAGGACCATGAAGGAAGGACAGCCAACTTTTTACCTTGGGGTTCAGAAAATACTTCCCAAGGGAATCATAAAATTTGCTTGCCACATCCAGCTTTCCTGCTCTATTCTGTGCTCAGTCCAGAGCAGCAGCCTGCATACTCTATGAGCCCCACCAGAGATCAGATCTTTGGTGGACACTTACCTCTGGGTGGGCTATCACAGGATATCTCCACAGTATTTGAAACTGTGCCATGAGAATGAGTCAGCCAGCTGGTACTGAATGGTGAGCTGATAGACCGTGGTGGCCCAAATCAGAACCATGGCACCCAAAACAATGAAGCCAAAGATCATGGAGAAGTGAGCTCTAAGACCTTTGCCAAGGAAGCTGGTCTGCGGAGAGGAGAATAGGGAGCCATATAGACAGAAACCGAGATTCCTAAAGGCCTAAAAGACTTGGATAGCTAGCTGTTTACTTGATATCCCCAGTGTGGGTATCTAACTAGCATCCCAAACTTGATTTATCCTAAACAAGACTCTGCATTTTTATGTACCAAACTGCTTCTCTCCCAAGGTTGCCCATCAGATTAATGGCACCACCATTTAACCAGCTACTCAGGTCCAAACCCAGGAGCAGCTCTGAATTCTCCTTTTGCTGATTTCATAGCCACCCCATCAGCCAGTTTTGTCAGCTCTACCCAGGGCCATATCAGAATCTGAAGCAAAAGGAAAACTGTATATGTAACCCAGAATAGTCATTCACCACATGAAGAATCTAGTTAGATGAGAAACAAAATCCCTAAACAACTCAACAATTATCTGTCCTTCTTAGGCAGGAGGTAATTTGTACATATCCCTTAACAAGGTAGATTTTAGTTGAAGAGAAACATCATTGGGCTGCCACAAAAGAAAGAAAAGGCCCAATCACCTGACCCTTAGGAAGCCAACCTATTGGCTCAGCTAAGCCAATATGAGCCAATTCTCTTTGCCAAAAATGTTTTAAGTGCTTGGTAGCCCTAAGTATCATAGCAAACATATCAAAACCCAGCACCATCAAAATATGTATCCTTTTTCCTGTAGAAATTTTTGAAAGTTTTCTTTAACTTTGCTTTTAAATTTTTTTGACTGATTCGTTTTATCCACTTGTGGCTATGCTTTGTCTATAATCATCAAGCATACTCAAGAATTATTGAGATGAGAAGAAAATCTAACCTACAATTGTTTTCAAATGAATGAAATGTTTGTAAATATGAAAAGCCATAAAGCTACATTGTGTAGGTATTTATAATTAAACAGCTATTAATTCCCCATTTACAGTTTTCTGTGTATCTGTAATGTCAAGGCATGTAAGTCTTTCAGGGGCTTGTAAAAAATGTTGATTAAATGTCCAAATTACATCCATTTATTTAGTTCCTTGGTTTCCAGTAACTTTCCATTTCTATGATTCTGGCTAGTCATGAAGTCTGGCCACCTTTGCTGTCCTTGGTTTCCATGAGAGGCCCCCATGTCCTTCCAATAGATACATACCTTTCTTTTTTCTGTCTCAGGTAGCCTGAGCGAGTTTCTTTTCTTTGCAGACACAAGTTCTCCCTGAATTGGAAAACCATCCTCCTAGTGCTTAGACAAAGAGCTTCACTCCAGTCCACTAGAATCCAGTGGCCAAATCTGGCCCAGTGACCGGATCTGGCCCAGTGACCAGATTCCCCAAAGAAAACAAACCTTGGGGAAACCTCATAAGTAGACATTATTACAGTCATTGGGGGATTCCTCACTCTGCTTCTGAGAAGATGTGGCAGATGGCCATGCTGAGGCCTGGGCTGTGTCTGTTTCTATATGGTATTTTCCATGAGCTACTGCCCATCCCTTAGGCCTCCTCTTCCTGCAGTGTTCCCTGACTTGGTTATTTAAAGGTAGTTCATTAGCACATTTTAAATTATGCTAAAAGCTGTAAAATTAAAAGGACTTTTAACCATGCCCATTTTTCAAGAACAATTTCAAGGTGGAAAAGGCCCCTTAGAAGCCCCTAAGGAGAGGAATAACTACAGATGCAGGTTTTAAAAATTTCAGAATGCTACAGGCTTATATATTCTTTTGGCCTTACCCAAACCCTGGTTCCTTAGACTTGTGCTTTTTGCTACTAAAGCAGTTACATTCAAATACCACTGTGTTTTTCCTTCTAAAAAGCTAAAGGCATTCTGGAGAGTTAAGCTACTCTAGAACCCATGAACAGTTCTTACCTTGAATCCTGTCTGCTCTTCCATCCATGCAGATGCTGAAAGGACGCAACAAAAATTTTAAGCAAGCTAATGATGGGATCCATTAAGTGAGAGAAAAATAATAAAATTGGGTGGAGGGTGTTGCAGCATGAAAGATGTTTGAAATATCCATAACATAACAAAACCAACCTTTTTTCTGTTTTCCTCCTTAGTGGCAAAAATTCAGCGTTTAATAGTTGTAACATTGTCAGGAGTTTTAAATGAATCTGTGAAACTCCATGCTAAATGGGCAGGACTAGGGTGAGGCAGGTGAGACTCTAGCCTTGGGTGCAAACTTTAAGGAGACACCAAAATCTCAGTAATCAATATAATATAATATTTTTGAAATGGAAATCAGCAAACTACAGCCCATGGGCTGGCTGACTGTTTCTGTAAGTAAAGTTTTATTGGAACTTCTGAGGAACAAAGAAAACAAAGAGGAAAAAAGGGTCTGGAGCTTCAATTATAGGAATTTTATACCCTAGGGTTCCAAGCAAGAATTTCTTATACTAGAGCTTCTAACTAACACCCAACTTCCTGGTGTTCCAGTGCTGCTGAAAATGCCTGCATTCATCTTTACAGTCCAGAGTCTCTCTGAGCAGGAGAAAAACATTTGCCCAAGGGGTGGATTCTTGTGAGAGAAAGGGTAACAAGCCACCGGAAATGTTTCTTGGGGCAAAAACGGTCTTGTTTACCCAACTTAACCAAGGATCTTGAAGGTCTATAAAATACCTGCTTTAGGCTACATATTTGAAAAGTCACTGAGATAAATGTCTGAATAAACACACTGAGTACTCCATAAATATGAGCCATTTTTTAGTAATAGGAGAATAGTTAATGTAAATTTTAAGAGTGGAATCACAGTTGTACTGCAAAGATAAAAGTGATGTGCCCATTGATCATCCTGCCTCAGGACAGAGAAATGCTAGATAAAGGTAGAACAGGGCCAGGACCCAGAAAACAGGAGAGGGTGTGGGCTTTCCTTCCAAGCATTAAGTATATATCCTACCACCTACAAAAGTGGCTCAGATTACTGAATGTTCTACCACCAAGCAACTCTTATAGACTGTACAAAGGTTCATAAATTATATTGCCAAAATTCATCCATTTCTTGAAACAGGCTTTGGATCAGCTCTGAGAAAGAGTTCTTTTCTTAACAAAAGGCTTAACTACACAATTAAATGAAAGGGAACTAATTTGCTTGGAGGAGAATAATGAAAGAAAACAAGTTATTTTAAATGATAAAAATATATACCAAATTGACAACAGCTTTAGAATGATGCTCCTGGGTTTGATTAATGAGGTACATTATCAGCTGAATAAACAAGAGCTTACTAGTTTAGGACCTTCTTTTACTTAACCTTCTAATGAAAAAAAATTTTTTAATTTTAACTTACAAAAGTAAGAGGAACTGGTTATAAAATAAAATTCAAACATTCCAGAAGAGGTTAAAATCTGCTCTAAAAACAGCCAACCACTTTTAACAACCTGGTGTATATTCCCTTGGATCTTTTGAATGCATATTTTAACAAAAATTGGGTCCATTTATGGTTTTTGACTTTCAGTATCCTTTATCTCCTCCTTCTACCTTTAGACCTCGTTCTTCTGGCTTCAGATATTGTCACATCATCTTCCCTCCTTGGCCACAGTGGTTGCTCCAAGGACTAGACGTGTGGCCACAGTCAGACAAATCAGAATCCTGTCCTGGGATTTTTTTCAACTGGAGCTCTGTTCTTCTCTAGTCAAGGAACTATAAGGACGTAATAACAGAGTTAGCAACATCCATGGCTCCACTGCCATGGAAAAGCTTCTCCGTGGTTGTCTACCACTTGTAACCAAGTGAGTCCTAATATACATACTCTTCTGCAATTTGATTTTGTTCAGCTAAAATTGTGTACATCATGGACAGTTTCCATGTCAGTGCACATCTCCCTCTTCCCTTTCAATAGGTGAATAATAGTCCATTTTATGGATGAATGTTTATGACCTTTTTGTAGAGCCAGGAACATAAGAAGTTTTTAAAAGTGATAAACACAGAAAATTATATTCAGACGGAAGAGCTGCAGCCACATCACAAGTGATGATGATTGTTATATAAATAAGAGACCAGCACTAATAAAGTTTAAGTAGCATTTTTTCCCCAGCCACCCATGCAGTACTCATCAGACCTGTGGTAGCTAGAATGCTTTGTGGCATTTAATATCACTTCTGCCAGGGACTTCCCTGGTGGTCCAGTGGTTAAGAATATGCCTTCCAATGCAGGGGACACAGGTTCGATCCCTGGTTAGGGAACTAAGATCCCACATGCCACAGGGCAACTAACTGAGCCTGCACACTTTGGAGCCTGTGTGCCCCAACTAGAGAGAAGCCTATGCACCAAAATGAAGGATCCCGAGTGCCACAACTAAAACCTGACAGAGCCAAAGAATAAATAAATAAAATTAAATAAATAAATAAATAATAATAATATCACCTCTGCTAGATAACTAAAGACTATGCCTCTTTGTGACCGCCTGGAGGGGTGGGAGGGAGGGAGACACAAGAGGGAAGGGATGTGGGAACAGATGTATATGTATGACTGTTATAAAGCAGAAACTAATAAAAAAAAAAAAAAGACTATGCCTCATGCATCCTGGTTTCTCCACTACACCTAGTAGTAAACTTGAACTCACCATTCATTTAAAGGGTCTTTAAACCTCTGTTAGAGGAACATTTTAAGGGAAGTTGAGAGGAGGCTATGTTTGCATTAGTTGTTGAGGCCTGGAACCATAAGTACAATTACTATTCAGTTTGAATGTCTAAAGATCTGATACGTAACATTTCCATTGTGCAGTTTCCAAGGCATGGAACAACTGTAATAAAGAGTTAGACTTGGGCTTTGTGGTCCCACAGTGAGTCAAGCCAGTCCCTCCCTTTTGACCCTGTGTGGTCTTGGGCAATTTATTTAACCCCATTCAGCCTGTTTCCTCAAGAGAAAAAAAAGGGTGGGTTGATTAATTGTACTTGCCTCACAAGTAATTTGAGAGTATTAAATAAGAAATTGTATGGAAAGTTCCTAGGAGTGTGCTGGGCCCATAGTAAATGCTCAATAAATAGAGACTAACATCATTTTCTTCATGAGATACAGTAAATTCAGTTGTCTGGGCTGTATGCTGTTTCCACTTTCCAAGTTTCTCAACTGCCAGTGTAACTTTAAAAAACTGTTCTTTTTAAAGTTTCAGAACACACATAGAAACCTGGGTGCTAGCCAGGATACAGTTGGAATCAAAACAATCCTAAAAATAAGAAAAAGATGCATGACTTTTTAAATGTTGGATTTCTTTTTAAAAGCAAATTTATACTGTGAGTAAAGATCAGAATTCACTCTTTCTGTGACCTCATTCAAAAATGAAGTTTATTGAAACATGATGCATGTCAGATGTTGTTTAGAGTGGCACGTGCCCTTCTCATGACATGTGAACATACGCAGCATGTCTGGGGTTTTTTCTAGCAGGTGTTTCAGGCTGAAGAAGGAAGACGAGTCCTACATTTGACTACAACGCCCATAGCACTCAGGCTTTCCCTGGGTTATGTTCTGCAAAGTACAAACAGGTACAAAAAGGATAATTTTCTAGAGCCTTAAAGCAAATAGTTTGCGAAATAGAATTCAAAAACCTTTCCCTTAATGGTTTTGAAGTCTCAGGAATTCAGACTAATATTCACAGAAAATCCACAGTGGGAAATACTGCAACCTGATTTGGGATCCAATTTAATACATTCCAAGAAATGGGCTCCTTCTTGCCATCTCTACTGATTAACATCCTCCTTTCCCACCACTCCACTTAGTTAACTTCTATTCCACTTTCAGCCTCAACTCAAATGGCACTTCTTCCAGAAGGTCTCCCTGAGCCCTCTGTTAGGTGTCCTTGCTATCAAATCTCACTGCCCCCTGCACTTCTTTTTCATGGCTCTTATCATGACTATAATGGAATAACTGATGATTCAGGGTGTCGGTGCTGTCCACTCAACAGTATGTTTCAGTTCTATCAGGAATAAGACCACTTCTAGTGTGTTGACCCCAATGTCAGGACCACTGTCATGATAAAATAGATACCTGTTGAAAGTATGAGAAAAAAAATCTTTTATTCTATGAATTTCAACTCAGAGTGGAAACTCAAAGAGTAGATAATTTTCTAAGAAGATTTCCTTATGAAGATCAGAAGAATGCCTTTATTCCATGTAACAAAAAACTCCCACAAAACTATAGCATTTGATGTCATATCATCCATAGTCTATGAAATTAATTGGTTATCAGTTTCAGGAAAGAAAGTGATAATTATAACAATTAGCACTAATTGCATGTGCAACTGGCTAGGTCCAAAAAGGGACTGAAAGAGACTTAGATAAGAGGGGTTCAGAAGCCATAGCTTACCTCCCTGCACAGACACACTTGAAAGGGAGGGTTCTAGACAAAAACCAAAGTGCTAGCAGGTCACTGATGCTGCTGTCCACCTTCTCAAAGCACCTGCTACATTAGGTTTTAGCACAACATAGAATAGAAAAGAAATCTGAGACAGCTTCTCCTTCCCAGAGCCAGCTAGCCTCTGCTTGGATCCTTTCTGTGAGAGAGGACTCACTTATACCACAGGGCTGTCCATTCCATTATCAAATGGTTCAAAGGGTTAGGTCATTTCTTCCCATATTAAGACCAAAGCATGTCTAACTCTAATTCTACCCATCAAAACCAGAATAAGTGGATGTGTGAATAAATTAATATTTACTAATTTTGCAACCCAAATGAGGCTTACTGCTCTATTTTAAAATACAGTAAACTTCTAGTTTTCTTCATTCTCTGTGTGAGTTGTGAGCAAGCATGTCTAAGTGTATATGTGAGTGTATGCATGTGTGTGCAGGTATATGTGTTTAATATAACTGTATTTTGCCACATCAACATAAATGGTAGTGGGTTTATAAGATTCTGGAGGTTTACTTCACCGTAGTTATTTTTATAACCATCTTTGTTAATTCTCAAAGCCATTAAAAATCAAAATGCTTAAATAAAGTAAGCTTAACTATGGACTAAACCCATAGATCTGCCTCATCTTTAATATAAGACAAAGGATGGAAAAGAATCAAATGTTTTCTCTGTTTTGCCAAAGCCCAAAACCTTTCTTCTTTGGGCAAGGAAATACATACCATAAGGAGTAATGCTTTAATTGCTTCTAATTAGAATAAATGCCCAATACATCCTGGGTCTCCAAGAACATGACTAACACTTGCCTCACCTTGCAATGACTGCAGATTAAGCGTGGGTGAGGGTGTGAAAATGGTGGGTATCGCCTCAACACTGCTTCCTCCTCTAACCTTACAGTTGAAATCAGGCATCCACTAATATCAGTGGGCCTAGAGGCTCTTTCCAACAAGTGTGTGAGAATATTAGGGAAGCTCAGATATTGAATCACTCCTGAAACAGATTTTGGGAGAAAGTCGCTTAGTAATTAGGAAACCATGGCTTTGGAGACCAAGAGACCCCCAAATTCCACCCAGGTTCCACCTCTAGCTAAGCCAGGTAACCCTGGCCAGCTTACTTAACCACTCAGTAGAATGAGGATAACACCTCACATGGTTGTGATGAGGATTTCATGAGCTGCTCGTATGCACAGCCTGGCATAAAGTAAATAAACACTCAGAAGTGTTAGCTACACAGATACCCAGGATGATCCCCACACATTGATTTAATCATCGACAGTGGGGCACCTACATGTTCAAGAAGCTCCCCACCAGATAAATCTAATGTATAGCAGGATTGAGAACACTTGGTACAGTTTTGAACTAAACACTGACCAAGACTGGGAGTGGGACACCTACTATACATGACTGAGCTCTAGTGGCAAGTCAATTACATGCTTCAGAAGGAGGAAGAATGAATCTTCCCTAAGAAACTTCAGGATTTGCCTGAGAATTTGGAGGCATTTGATGGGGGGTTACTGAGACAGAGAGGAAGAGGATTATACAAGTCTTGGTCAAAGACTGAGCTAGATGAGGACAGCTTGGAGTCTGTTTCAGATATTGGCGATGATGTCTACCCACTGCCTCAGGAAGTCCTGTCTGAGTTCTGTGCAGAGGGAGCCTCTAACCAGAAGTGATGGAGTCACTTCCATTGGGTATGTTTCTGAGAGACCAGGGGGCTGAGAAGCTTATTCAAGGTCCCGATGACAAAGGACAACACTAACAATAACAATGGTAACAGCAACCACCCTTAATATACACACTTGTGGGGCTTCCCTGGTGGCGCAGTGGTTAAGAATCCGCCTGCCAATGCAGGGGACTCGGGTTCGAGCCCTGGTCCGGGAAGATCCCACATGCCGCAGAGCAACTAAGCCCGCGAGCCACAACTACTGAGCCTGTGCTCTAGAGCCCTCGAGCTACAGCTACTGAAGCCCGTGCTCTGCAGCAAGAGAAGCTACCACAATGAGAAGCCCCTGCGCGCAGCAATGAACACCCAAGACAGCCTAAAATAAATAAATTTTTTAAAAAAAGAAAAAAAAATACACACTTGTGCCAAGCACTTTACATGCTTGTAAACAATAACAACAGCTGATATCCATTGAGTGCTTACTGCCTATCAGGCGCTAGTCTAACAGCTTTATAGGCTTAGTTTCATTTAACCTTCAGAGCAACCCTCTGAAACAGCTACCATTCCACTATAAGAGAAAAAGAAAGCTCAGAGAGGTCAAGGGACTCACCCAACCTCCGACAGCTAGTAAGGTCAGGCTCTAACTGTGTCATCTGCCTCCCAAGTCCAAGCTCCTAACCAACTGCTAGACAATGAAGACTCCCACTATCTGACACATTCTCTACAGCTCCATGCTCATCCTAGCCTTCAAATAAGCAACTGCCTCTCAGAAGGTGCTGCCCACACAGCTGCAAGACATAAATTTGTACCAACTTCCTGGGAGTGGGCTGTGGTTGGGTGTTCCAATTTTAATTGTCAACAGCGGTGCCCAAGCAGTTCTGGCCATTCAATCTACTTTGTCTGAGAAGAGGCAACTGGTGGTCTGTCAAAGCAAATGCTACAAAATACTTAAAGGCCGGGGGTGGGGAGCAGAAGTAGTCTCAGGTGGGAACAAAGGTTAAAGGACACATCTCTTCATGAGACCAGCTTCTAAAACATAAAGTGACATTCGAACCTCAGCTTCTGGACAGTGGAAACTTTTCCCAGGTTATCAACAGTAAGTGTGATATGTTTCTGAGTATCTCTGTGGTCTTCCTTGTCTCAATACATTGTTCTGAGAAAGTGCATAATGAAAAGTAGCCCTATTCACAGCACCTTCACCTCGAGGGGCCGAAGCACTTAGACGTCAGAAGTGAACCAGAGAGGACAATGAGATTTCTGGCTTGTCTCTGCCTTCAAGACTTGCCTTTTGACATTAGGTAAGGAACTGTACCACAAGGAGTTCATTAGAGGAAGCAGAAAACAGGATGGCTGACCCTTTCACATTGGCCGTCCACAGAGGAAGACACAAAGATAAACAAATAAGGCCTTATTCTATCGCTGGGTTTCATTATAGTCTGAGGCTGTCCCCTGTTGTAGAACATGTCCCTTGTGGCATTTACAAGCCACTACAAGTTAACATTAATGATTGCTGGTAATACATTTACATTTACATTTTGACTTATCATCCTCCTTACAGCCCTTTGAGAAACAGAGTGCTGCTTTTATCCCCATTGACATATAAGGAAACTGAGGCACAGGGCTTGTCTAGTTTTACATGGAGAGGAGTAGAATTATGACCTCTGACCTCTCCAGTAAATTCATAGCCAACCACGCTTATACAGAGATTAACTTAGAGCTCCTTCTTGAACACTCTCTGGAAGCAGGTGGAATATGAGCCTTAAGTAAATAAAGATGCATGAGAAAGCTGTAGAGTCAGGGAAGGGGAAGATAAACATGGGAGGACTCTTGGGCTGCACTTGGAGGACTCACCGCTCATTGACCACTTGCTGTGCACCAGGCACTGGGCCAAAAGCTTTACATACATACATGTCCTCATTTAGCACTCACCACCATCCTGGGAGGGGGGATGTAGTAGTCCCCATTTGCAAGATGAGGGACCATATCCCACACAGTAACTCTCCCCACACCTGGGCATTCTTCACACCAAAGCCATTATTGCTCCCCAAAACACCATGCTGCCACCTGTAACTAATGGATTGGGGAAAGGAAAGGCACTTCTTAAAAGTAATTCAGTGGTCTAAACCTTAAAAGTACGTTATTTTAAGATTCTGCATGCCAAAAAGAAAAATCAGGCAAATGTTTTTAAGGAACATTTAAATTATTTCTACATTTCCCATTGCTATCTATAGCACAGTGGAGGGGTTAAGCAGTCTGGCTGACTCTGAAGCAGGAGAACCTTTCTAAGCCTTGGTTTCCTCATCAGTAAAATAGAGATAATATTAAACACCTCATAATGCTGTGAGAATTCAATGATATAATATATAAAGCATTTAACACAGCTCTTGTTAGGTAATGGGTACTCAATGAAAGACAGCTGCTATCACATCATAGTAATATAATGATATTGCTAATAATAAGTAGGAGAGAAGTAACTGTAATAAGCAAAATATTCTGAATTTCAGATTGTAACTTTTTATTTTCTTCTTTGCAAGTAACCATTTCTCATTGATAGGTTTTGTTGGTATTTTTTCCTAGAAGCTTAGATTTGTGACTTTGGTGGGGAGGGTTCAGGAGTCATTATACGGTGATATCAGGCTGCTTCTGCTTGGAAAACGGGAAACCATGATAACACCAACAGCGACATAGAAAGACATGACTTATTAGCTCCTTTCTTATTGCAAGACCATCAATGCAGATGCACCAAGAGAGGACCATGCAGGAGACGCCAGGTTTTCTTCATTTAAGAAAATGACGTTGGAGCATCCATCAACTGGAATACAAAGTTGCAGTGGGGATGGCCTTTCTTGTTTAAGTGAGGAACAACGGTGGGCAATGCCAGGAGCATCCCAAGTGTCTGAGCACCCTCACTACGTGGGAAGAAACAGCAGCAGCTCCAGCTGGCTGGCTCCCTGTTAAGGCTCAGTGCTGTTGGAAATGTCCTGAATCCCCAGGACTTGCTGATATCCTTCAAGAAACAAGACAGAAAAGCTCTGTAAGCCTACGTCCAGGTACATCAATGTTTGTAAATGTTAACTTGTTTGTGGACATATGTCTTGTACAGGTTTGAGATCTCATTTTCATACTTATTATCTTCATGACCTCAGGGAAGTTCTTGCCCTATCTGAGCCTTGGTCTTCTTATCTGTAAATTGGTTATAATAATAGTAAACCCTTAGTTTTAGTAAATAGTAAATTCCTTAGTTTTCCTTGTGAACTTGGAGCAAACTAAAAATAAGAAGTCAATCCTTATGTGATTATAGTTCAATTGATAGCATATTAGCATTGATGGTAAGTTGGAATCTACATGAAAGAATAGAAATAAAAATACAAGCAAGTATTATGAGAGATAACCTAATAAAATAAATCATGTGGGGGCTTCCCTGGTGGCTCAGTGGTTGAGAGTCCGCCTGCCAATGCGGGGGACATGGGTTCATGCCCCGGTCCGGGAGGGTCACACATGCCACGGAGTGGCTGGGCCCGTGAGCCATGGCCACTGAGCCTGCACGTCTGGAGCCTGTGCTCCGCAACAGGAGAAGCCACAACAGTGAGAGGCCTGCGAACTGAAAAAAAAAAAAAAAAAAAAATCATGTGTTAAATAACACATCAGAGAACTTGAGTTGCCCTGGTACAGATATTTATAAAGTTGGATTACGAGTACGGTACATGTTGGAAAACAGGACAAATTACCACATAGGCTCAAGTTGGAAAACAGAACAAATTATTACATAGGCTCAAGTTACTGAGAAGAATCAGCCACTGGAAACAGCAAGTTGAGTGTGTATTTTGGCTTATAAAACAGTCACCTTGAAAGCTCCTTCTCAAGTGCCTATCAAGCAGGAGCACTGTTTATCACTGTGTGGAAATCAGTGAAGACCACCCAAATGAAAACAAGCAGAAGCTGTTTATTCAGAGTTTGCTACAGCAAGGGAATCAGCCACCATCACCTGTGTTTGGCAGAGTCTCTAAGGCAGGCATTAGAGAAGGAAAGGCTTATGATGTTAAAAAAAAAAAAAAAGGCTTTAGATGCCCTAATTGGAGCTAATTCTGAATATCAAAGCTGTGATCATTAAAAAAAAAAGGTGTGTTTAGAAGTAACACAACATTGAAAATAACACTGAGATAAGGTTCTGCCAATGAGCTAATTGACACAACGTCACACAACATAACGACTTAGACCTAAAAGTTATTTGGGACTGGATCAGCTATAAAATTCTTTTTCAATAGATGATTCTCAATTGTAATTTGTTTCTGGGGAGAGGGTTGTTTTTTGGTTTTTGTTTTCACTAATTTATGCATTGTTTCTAATTTAGAGCAGCATTTCCCCCCAAGAGTCAAAATGAATTCCGTGGAAGGCTAGTCCCATGAGATGCTCCTGGAAGAGGAGCTGGACACCATGAATCTCTCTCAGAGAATCCTAGTGCTCATTAGCAAATGAAGTTTTGCAGTATAGAAATCTGTCTGTATTTGACTCAGTGTTTCCCAGTTATTGGTCCATGGAATCCTTTTGCCTTCTAACACTCATTTAAATCCCATGAAACTCATGTTCTAAAGAACATACTTCAGGACAATGGTTCTCAAATTTTCATGTTTGTCAGAATCACCTGGAGAGCTTGATGAGACAGATTTCTCAGCCTGCCCCTGGAATTTCTGATCCAATAGGTCTGGGGTGCAGCCCAAGAATTTGCATTCCTATGAGTTTCTAGGTGATGCTGATGCTACTGATCCAGGGACTATACTGAGAACCACTGCTTTGAGATATGTAGAATTAGACTCATCTCTACTGTTCATTTTTTACTAACTTCCAGGCTGTCAAAATCCAGAGCATGTTAGATCTAAGATGGAACTTGCCTTTATTTATTCAACCAGTATTTATGGAGCACCAACTATTTGTGAGGCACTGGACGAGGCAGTTGGGATAAGTGAAGAAACACTGACATGATATCCATCCTCTCAGAGCTCAGAGTATAGTGGAGAAAAACTAAAACAAATAAACATGATTGCAAATTGCGAAAAAAAGAACTACAAAGGAAAAGCAGAGCATGGATGAGGAGAGATTCACATGGGTACTTAGTTTATGTTGGTCTGATAGATTAAATATGGCCACAAAGTCATTGTAGCTCTTCCCAACAGAGGGGATTTTCCTGCCCTTTGAATCTGGACTGCCCTTGTAACCCACTTTGACCAACAGAATGTGGCAGAAGTGGTGTTATGGAGGTTACAGAGCGGAGGCATCAATAGCTTTCATTCTCACCCTCTTGGAAGCCATACTCTAAAGAAGCTGGGATGGAAGACCCTGTGGAGAGAGAAACAAGCTGTCCCAGCTAAGCCCAGCCCTAAGTCAACCTGCCAGCTGACTACCACCACATGAGTGAGCTCAGGCTAGACCAGCAGAAGAACCATTCGGCCACTCCACAGAATCATGAGAAATGGTAAACACGTGTTGTTTTAAGCAACTAAGTTTAGCAGCGCTTTGATATGAAGCAGTAGAAGCAATTGAGGATCATGCAAGAGTTCTGGGAGAAAGGTCATTTAGGCTGAAAACTGAGTAGAAGTTGGGAAGGCAAAGAGCAGAGTCGGGAGAGCATTCCCGGTTGAGAATGGTAGAGTCCTGGCTCAGGGTGGGCAGCTCTCAGCTTTTCCAAGATCTGAAGGGAGAGCTCCACAGGAGGGGATAGATTGGAGGAGTGGTGGATGCTGTGATAAACTGTCCGGATACTTTCGCCTCCTCAAGACTGAAGAACTCAATTCCCTGGCTTCTGCTGGCAGTGATGACTGACAGCACTCAACTGATCTCTCTCTGGAAATTTACTTTGGCTGAAGAGAGCTGCCTGGCCTAAGGTCACGACCCTCCTGGGGTGGAGGGTGTGCATCTTGCACCCAGTGACAAGTCTAAACATGTATGTGGGAGGGGGACAGATTTTGGTATAAAGGCCTGGCCCCTTACCATAGCAGTTTGGGACAACTCCAGAATTTCCTGTGGGATCAGCTGAGGCCTTTGTTGTGACTGCATCACAGTTCATTTTCTCCATCTGCCCAATACTGCTTGCCTCACTTGCCCTCTGTATTGATGCCATGCACACACCAATAAACTTCCTGCATGCAAACCTCCATCTCAGAGTCTGCTTCCTGGGGAAGCCAGACCACAGGTGGGAAGGACATCTGGGAGAACTACTTCAGTAACACAAGAGAAAGAAGAAGTTAATGTAAACTAAACATGGTGGCTTTGGGGATGGAGATAAGCAGACACATTAGAGATGAGGAGGTAGACCTTGGAAAATATGTGGTTATTTGAGAGATGGGGAAACTGAAAGCAAGACAGGATTACTAACAGTGCCGTGATGAGCCATACTAAAGCCTGAGGCAAAAGGAAAAGTCAGTAATACTACTCTTGTCTTTATTTAAAATGTCGGTATTTTGGGCTTCCCTGGTGGCGCAGTGGTTGAGAGTCCGCCTGCCGATGCAGGGGAAGCGGGTTCTTCCCCTGGTCCGGGAAGATCCCACATGCCACAGAGCAGCTAGGCCCATGAGCCATGGCCGCTGAGCCTGCGCGTCCGGAGCCTGTGCTCCGCAACAGGAGAGGCCACAGCAGTGAGAGGACCGCGTACCACAAAAAAAAAAAAAAAAAAAACTTGGTATTTTGTTCATCATGGATGTTTTTGCATTAATTTTGATTTTTAAAAATGTTACTTATCTTTGTTGCTGAATTTTTTGGCACGCCCTTAACTCTTGCATTGAAGACCTATACCTTAATCACCTCACCCTGGTCTCAGTCCTGGAAATATTTGTTGTTTTAAGACCCTAAATTTTGGAATAATTTGTTATACAGCAACAGGTAACTAGTGTGCCAGCTGTCAGGGCTTTGGACATTTACTTAACCTCTCAAAGCCTCAGTTTCTTAATCTGTGAAATAGGGATAATATCATATTTCACATGGTTATTTTGAAAGTTATATGAAATATTTCAGGCAAAACCCTTAGTATACTGAAATACATAGTGTTTCAGTGGGTCCACAATTATCATCAATAGAATCATAAGAGTTAGATTCTGATTTTAAGATCCCGGAGTAATATTGATCACTTTTTTCAGAATACTGATGAGAATTTCTTCTTCTGTTTCTGAAATAAGTTTTCTAATTTTTCTCTATATATTTACTTTTCTTTTTCCAGTAATCTTTATGGGCATGAGTCTAGAAACTTAAATATGAGGGATAATGTCTCATTGCTTCAAAGCAACTGGTAATGCTTGCTGTTCCAAGTGGAAACAAGGCACCATGAGGTACTGTCTTGATTACTATTAACATTTATTGAGTGCTCATGAAGTGTTAGGGCACTGGGTCCACCACATCACATACATTATGTCATTTAATCTTCCAGGCCACCTATGAAGCAAGCATTCCCCATTCCCCAAATTATTCCCCATTTTACAGATAAGGAAACTGAGGAGGGCATAGAGAAAGTAAGCCCTTTGCCCTAAGGTACATCTAGACGGCAATTAGCTCCATGCCAGTGCTCTCAAGGGCTCCACAGCTTGTGGACAATTTACAAGTGGAAGTATTTCTCTCAATTCCAGCTGTGCCTTTGATTGGGCAAATCACCTTTCCACTGCGCACAGCAAAAGTCACATCTGGGTGTGTTCACCCAAAGTATTATGGGTGTTTCATCCCTTAAGAGTTAGCCCTTTCAAGGATTTCTCCATTCATAATACGAATTGTAGGCTAATGCTGAGTCAGCACGTTGAGTCTTACTGGTATCCCTGCTTCTGTATGAATAACAGCATGTGCTGAATAAGAGGTTTGGAATTGCTTTCATTCCCTCCCTGTGGCTTTCGCCTCAAGAATTGGCTTACTCTGTTGCTGTGGCCTGATACGTCAGCACAACACAGCAGCCTTCTTGGATTGCAGAACTACAATTTTGTCAGTACCTTATGGTCTCTTTTGCCCTTGAACTTCAGATATCAACTTTTCACTTTAATGCACATTACCTCAAGAAATTCAAGGCCAAAGAAAAACATTCCACAAGGCCTGCCACTCTGGCAATTAGAGTCAAGTAGGTAATGGAAGAGATTGTGTGAGGGACATATTTGTTCCCATGAGTCCAGATTGCCTGGGCCTCGCTTGAACAACTCCCTGCACAGCTGGACGGCTTATCCTGGGGAGACTCAACATGCCCAGAAACACCTGGGGTTTTTACTTTAAAATAAAATCTGATGTTTGACATCCAGAAGGCATAGTATTACATTTTTACTCTTTATATTTACTAAAGTAAGAAACCTTTGGGAGAGGAGATCATGGTATTGGTATAGGTTATTAAGTATTTGCTCAGTCCATGTTAGGTTGCAAAGCTCATATTAGGTTGCTAAGCACCTATCATTTATCTTGTGTTCCAAAGTTTCAAGAAGTTTGAAATCAGATCCAATTGAAAATGAATGCCCCTCTAAAGAAGATATAAATATCCTAATCCAAGAAAACAAACCCTTGACCTTCTGATTTATAGAAGTCCTAGAAAGTATTAGATTCTTATGTACTATACTGTCTGCATAAAAGGGGGAAAAGGAATTATTCGTTTATGCACATTTAGGATCAATTTAGCTTCCTCAGTTCATTCCACATTGTCAAGAGTGTATATCAAGCACTCTTCCCGAAAGGTCTCTGCCAGCTGGAGAATTCTCTGACCTAACATGCACAGAATCTTATACTTGGACAGGCTTTTTGAGGTCACCTCATCAAACGCTTTCCTAGTGCAGAGCTTCCTCCTTGACGTTCCTGACAGATGGTTTGCAGGTGCAGGCACGACTCTAGCACCATCTCCCCTATCAAGCTTCCCCTGATCTCGGTCAGAATTTGCTGCTACCCCCACTGAGTCTCTGTAACACTTTATATACCACAAATGCTATCATCGTAATGATCATACAAATAGTTGCAACTTACTGAGCACCTACTATGCATGAGGCACTGAAGTATCTAATATTATAAGATAATCCTGTATAATAGGTATGATCACATAGGAAATGGGATAAACTTGATCTCTTGTAATTTGTCCAAGGTCACAAAGCTAGGAAATGGAGAGACATGTCAAGTATGAGGGGTCTCAAGCTTATATTCCCACTTCCCTCTCCATGCTGCCTCTCTTACACAGCAGTTAACATGTCATATTGGAATTACTCTGTACTCATCTGTTTCCTCCCTATTGATAGCAAATTTCTTGACGAATAATGTGCTGTTACTGTTCTTCCAATCTCCAGTCCCTACCGCTGTTCCCTGCCCATAGTGGGGTCTCAATAAGCGTTACTTGCGGAGTAGGCCACTTCCCTGTACCTCTGCTCCTCCAAAGCCTTAAACTCTGATTCTAGATCACTTCCTTTGTCCCCCTTGAATCACACTGATAGGGACTATAATCAGGAAGCAAAATATATCATATTGATGCAAATTAAAATTCTTCAATCAAGTGATATTGATGAGAACTCAGACTTGAAAGAGGTTCTATATGCAAAAAGGTATAACTATGTGGACATGGGTATTTTGAACCATTTTGCTTTTTATGATTGTTGGTAGAAATAGAATACATTAAATCAGTAAAAGCAAATAAATATGAGAACTCAGCCCAGCCAAGGAAGAGGCATGATGAAAAAAGAGTCTATATATTTTTTATTATCTTGAGTCTGCAGGAGAGAGGAGGCACTGATATGGAGTTTGGGAGCAATCCAAGCAGAGGGTGTATGGAAAATATTTTGGGTTAGTAATAAAAAGGGGAAAAGATGTGCCCAAAAAGAAGTTTGGGGCACATATCATGTATCCTTGGCATTAACATCTCTGCATGAGGATCCCTTCATATGACTGTGAAGCAACAGAGCTTCCTTTCCTGTGTTATCAACTACTGAACCAACCTGTTGCCTTAATTGTTCTCCTCTCTCTTGCCTCCCCCAAAGATCTTGAGTCCACTCAATGTAGGCAGGAAGGAGATTAACATTCACCCCAAAAGGAAGCTACTACTATTTCACTACGGAAAGTTTCTTCCTCTCTTCTAGTCCATGTTTCTTTCTCTCCCTGTGTCTCTGTCTCTGTCTCTCTGTCTCTCTCTCTCACTAGCTCTTCACTTGTTCCAGCACCCATTCCTTAAATGCCTTCCTCATTATTTTCTCTCTTTGTCCATACCTTATTTATCTTTCATAGCTCTCCTCTTCTGTGAAGCCTTTACTGACTGCACCAGCTCACACTGACCTGGTTATGAATTGAATTATGTCCCCTACCCCCAAATTCATATATTGAAGCCCTAACCTCCAGTGTGACTGTATTTGGAGACTGGGCCTTTACAGAGATATTTAAGGTTAAATGAGATCTAAGGATGGGGCCCTAATCCAATATGACTGGTGTCCTTGTAAGAAGAGGAAGAGACACCAGGAGTGCAGGGCACAGAGGAAAGGGCATGTGAAAACACAGGGAGAAGGCGGCTGTCTACAAGCCAAGGAGAGAGACCTTAGGAGAATCCTATCCTGCCAACACCATGACCTTGGACTTACAGCCTCCAGAGCTGTGAGAAAATTAAATTTCTGTTGTTTAAGCTACTCAGTCTTTAGTATTTTGTTATGGCTGCCTGAGCCGATAACAACACTTCCTCTAGAGTTTTTTAGCCTTCTACCTGGCCTGCCTCTGTTGTAGCTTACATTGTCCCGTTCTCAGTCATTATATCAGATTTAAGTCTCCTCTATTTAATGCTCCCTTGTTCACGCATTACTTCATCAATACGTGTCTTATCTCCCAAAGCACAACATTAACTAACAGGAGAAAAATCAGGTTATACAAACCTCTTTTATTCTAAAATGCCTAAAAGGAAGATGTAGACTCTGGGCACTCAATGAATCTAAATTTCTTAAATAAATGATAATAAAGCTGTTCCTGCTGGCTACCAGTTGTGTAACCTTGGATAAATCAATCCTCAGTTTTCACATCTGTAAAAAGGGAATAAATTCTATCTCCTAAATAGAATTAACCTGAGATTGTAGTGAGGATAAAATGAGACAAAATTGTTTGGCACATAGTAAGTGCTCCATTAAAAGAGAACTATTATCATTATCATTATTTTGTTCTGAAGCCACATATGAAAAAAGGAAAATGACCTCACCCAGAAGACACAGAATTTTTACAGATTTAATATCCCCTCACCCAGAAGACATAGAATTGCTACAGATTTAATCTCCATTAGACAAAGAAATCCTTCTCTAAATGATTTCAGCAGTTTAAACTCTCAGGAACAGTGTATACTGTTTCCATACTTATTTCCATACTTATTTCCTCAATCCTTTACCAACTTTGAGCACTGTAGACAGTTTTCATTTTTTACAAAGTTCTTATTTCCACATTTTCATTTACAATCTCTTATAAAACAGTAAAATGAAGGACCTGGCCATTGTTTATAAACTATATAACAAGGGAGTTTAAAGTTTGGGTTCTTTAAGTTAATTCAAGGCAATAAAATCTTTTTTAAAAAACCTTATTTTCCTAGGCCATATTCTCTCCCAATTATTTGAGAACTAGGCAGGAATTCCTGTTCTCTATTGCTAGCTGAAGCTTCTACCCTGAATTTCTGGGCTGCCAATCTCACTAGAATTCCTGATGGCAAAGAGTCATCTCTTTCCTTTGACAAGGAGCATATTGAAATACTATCATTTGCCTACCCTTCCCTGACGCGCTAGAGCTGATCGATGCTGGACTGACACAGAAGATGAAAGAATTTAACGTATTCCTATACTCCAACCAATTCTTAGCCACAGAGCTTGGCAGTGGAAGCTCCAGGAGTCTATCTAGATCCCCCAGTGTCACTCTTGTGAGCTTACCCATTTTACATATTTCAGCACCTGGACAGCTCTCTGGGTAACACCTCTAGAGGGAAATCTTGGTAAACAGCTTACTGAGCCCTCTCGTGGTAGCTTTGGTTGTTGCATGACTTTTATTTTTTTAATTGGAGTACAGTTGATTAAAAATGTCGTGTTAGTTTCAGGTGTTCAGCAAAGTGATTCAGTTATACATATACATGTATCTATTCTTTTTCTAATTCTTTTCCCATTTAGGTTATTACAGAGTATGAGCAGAGTTCCCTGTGTTATACAGTAGGTCCTTGTTTGTTCTCTATTTTAAATATAGTAGTGTGTATATGTCAATCCCAAACTCCCAGTCTATCCCTCCCCCCCCCACCACCTTTCCCCCTGGTAACCATAAGTTTGTTCTCTAAGTCTGTGAGTCTGTTTCTGTTTTGTAAATAAGTTCATTTGCATCATCTGTTTTTTAGATTCTGCACATAAGCACTAACATGATATTTGTCTTTCTCTGTCTGACTTCACTTAGTATGATAATCTCCAGGTCCATCCATGTTGCTGCAAGTGGCATTATTTCATTCTTTTTAATGGCTGGGTAATATTCCCATGGTATATATGTACCACATCTTCTTTATCCATTCATCTGTCAATGGACATTTAGGTTGCTTCCATGTCTTGGCTATTGTAAACAATGCTGCAATGAACATTGGGGTGCATGTATCCTTTCAAACCATGTTTTTCTTTAGATATATGCCCAGGAGTGGGATTGCTGGATCATATGGTAGCTCTATTTTTAGTTTCTTAAGGAACCTCCATACTGTTCTCCATAGTGGCTGTAACAATTTACATTCCCACCAACTGTGTAGGAGGGTTCCCTTTTCTCCAAACCCCCTTCTGCATTTATTGTTTGTAGACTTTTTGAGGATGGCCTTTCTGACTGGTATGAGGTGATATCTCATTGTAGTTTTGATTTGCATTTCTCTAATAATTAGCGATATTGAGCATCATTTCACATGACTATTGACCATCTGTATATCTTCTTTGGATAAATGTCTGTTTAGGTTTTCTGCCCATATTTTGATTGAGTTGTTTGTTTTTTTGATATTGAGCTGCATGAGCTGTTTGTAAATTTTGGAGATTAATTCCTTTTAGGTCACATTGTTTGCAAATATTTTCTCCCATTCTGTGGGTTGTCTTTTCGTTTTGTTTATGATTTCCTTTGATGTGCAAACATTTATGAGTTTAATTAGGTCCCATTTGTATATTTTTGTTTTTATTTCCATTACTCTAGGAGATGGATCCAAAAAGATATTGCTGAGATTTATGTTAAAGAGTGTCCTGCCTATGGTTTCCTCGAAGGGTTTTATAGTACCTCTTTTACATTTAGGTCTTTAATCCATTTTGAGTTTATTTTTGTGTATAGTGTTAAAGAATGTTCTAATTTCATTTTTTTACATGTAGTTGTCCAGTTTTCCCAGCACCGTTTATTGAAGAGACTCTTTTCTCCATTATATAGTCTTGCCTACCTTGTCATAGATTAATTGACCATAGGTGCATGGGTTTATTTCTGTGCTTTCTATCCTGTTCCATTCATCTATATTTCTGTTTTTGTGCCAGTACTATACTGTTTTAATGACTGTAGGTTTGTAGTATAGTATGAAGTTGGAGAGCCTGATTCCTCCAGCTCCATTTTTCTTTCTGAAGGTTGCTTTGACCATTCAGGGTTTTTGTGTTTCCATACAAATTTTAAGATTTATTAGTTCAAGTTCTGAGAAAAATATCATTGGTAATCTGATAGGGATTGCATTGAATCTATAGATTGCCTTCGGTAGTATAGTCATTTTGACAATATTAATTCTTCCAATCCAAGAACATGGTATATCTTTCCATCTGTTTGTGTCATCCTCAATTTCTTTCATCAGCATCTTATAGTTTTTGAAGTACAGGTCTTTTGCCTCCTTAGGTAGGATTATTCCTAAGATGGTAAATGGAATTTTTTCTTTAATTTCTCTTTCTGATTTTCCATTATTAGCATATAGAAATGCAAGAGATTTCTGTGTATTTAATTTGTATCCTGCAGCTTTACCAAATTCATTGATGAGCTCTAGTAGTTTTCTGGTAGCATCTTTAGGATTTTCTATGTATAGTATCATGTCATCTGCAAACAGTGACAGTTTTACTTCTTCTTTTCCAATTTGGATTCCCTTTATTTCTTCTCTGATTGCTGTGGCTAGGACTTCCAAAATTATGTTGAATAAAAGTGGCAAGAGTGGACATCCTTGTCTTGACCCTGATCTTAGAGGAAATGCTTTCAGCTTTTCACCATTGAGTATGATGTTATCTGTAGGTTTGTCATATGTGGCCTTTATTATGTTGAGGTATATTCCCTCTGTACCCACTTTCTGGAGAGTTTTTACCATAAATGGGTGTTGAATTTTGTCAAAAGCTTTTTCTGCATCTATTGAGATGAACATATGGTTTTTATTCTTTAATTTGTTGATGTGGTGTATCACATTGATTGATTTGCAGATATCAAAAAATCCTTGCATCCCTGGGATAAATCCCACTTGATCATGGTATATGATCCTTTTAATGTGTTGTTGGATTCGGTTTGCTAGTATTTTGTTGAGGATTTTTGCATCAGTGATATTGGCCTGTAATTTTCTTTTTTAGTGGTATCTTTGTCTGGTTTTGGTATCAGGGTGATGGAGGCCTCATAGAATGAGCTTGGGAGTATTCTTTCCTCTGAAATTTTTTGCAAGAGTTTCAGAAGGATAGGTTTTAACTCTTCTCTACATGTTTGATAGAATTCTCCAGTGAAGCCATCTGGTCTGGATTCATGCCAACGAGTACTCCCCAGAACTACCACCGCCAGTGTCCTTGTCCCCGCAGTGAGCCACAGCCACCCCCTGCCTTCACAGGAGACCCTCCAGTACTAGCAGGTAAGTTTGGCCCAGTCTCTTATGAGGTCGTCGCTTCTTTCCCTGGGTGTTGGTGCGCACAAGACCTTGTGTGCACCCTCCAAGAGTGGAGTTTCTGTTTCCCCCAGTCCTGTAGAATTCCTGTGATCAAACCCCGCTGGCCTTCAAAGCCAGATTTTCTGGGGCCTCCTCCTTCCATTGCCAGACCCCCAGGCTGGGGAGCCTGATGTGGGACTCAGAACTTTCACTCCTGTGGGAGAACTTCTGTTGTATAATTATTTTCCAACTTGTGGGTGGCCCACCCGGCGTATATGGGATTTGATTTTATTGCAATTGCACCCCTCCTATTGTCTCTTTGTGGCTTATTCTTTGTCTTTGGATGTAGGGTATATTTTTTGGTAGGTTCCAGCATTTTTTTGTCGATGGTTGTTCAGCAGTTAGTTGTGATTTTGGTGTTTCTGTAAGAAGTGAGCTCACATCCTTCTACTCTGCCATCTCGTCTCCTTCTCCACACAACTGTTTTTTAATTACTCCGGTAATAATGAAAGACCCAAGCATCTTAAGAATATAGAGAATAAATTTGCTAGTTTCCGTTACCCTCCCCACTCTCCCTTCCTCAGAGGTAAGCACTGATAATACACAACACACACATATATACTTACCCACCAACATCTTTTGTGTTTTGAACAGATTCATTCTAGACCCATTTGCTTTTATTTTCAGCTAATAGAATTTCTAGGTTTTTTAAATCTAAGCACACATATCTTCTCATATTCCTGGAAGACAGCATGGAGGAGTGGTTGAAAGTGTGTGTGCTAGGGACAGATTGGTCACGAATCCTAACTCTGCCACTGCCTAACTGACCTTGGCCAAATCACTTAAACTTTTTGTGCCTCAGTTCACTCATCTGTAAAGTAGGGATAATAAAAGTTCATACCACAGAGGAGTTTTAGGGGAAATAAATGATAAAATATATGTAAGCATTCAATAACTCTCAGCTGCTATTACTATTATTATTATTACTATTAATTACTCATTAACTGCTATGCAGAATTACAGTGTGACTGTATCATAAATTATGTAATGGCTCCCTTATTGATGGACATTTCCACTGTTTTCTATTTTTCCTCTATTGCAAACAATACTGTAATGAACACCCTAGTATATATGTCTCCATGCCTGTGTGTAAGTGATTCTTTAAGATCTGTTCCCGGTAGGAGCATGAAAACTTTTCAGTTAACTTCCAAAGTTTCCTAGAATCCACATAACTGGTTGATTTGCACAGTGATGTTGAGAGGAAGAGAGAGATTAAGAGACAATCTCCCCTAGAAAGATACAAGTCAGTGTAGGCCTAAGTGCTGTGAAGAAAAACAAAGCAGTGAGAGCACATGGAAGAGAGACTGGGGGAATGACAGGTGGGGCACCCTACTTTAGATGGGTACTTAACAAGGGCTTCTCTATGGAGAAGAAATTAGCAAAGGGACATGAATGAAATAAAAGAGTAATAGCAAATGACTTACAAATATGTGGGACCAGGGCTTCCCCGGTGGCGCAGTGGTTGAGAGTCCGCCTGCCGATGCAGGGGACACGGGTTCATGCCCTGGTCCTGGAAGATCCCACATGCCGCAGAGCGGCTGGGCCCATGAGCCATGGCCGCTGAGCCTGCACGTCTGGAGCCTGTGCTCCGCAACGGGAGAGGCCACAACAGTGAGAGGCCTGCATACCACAAAAAAAAAAATAAATATATATATATATACATATATATATATATTATATATATATATAATATATATATATATATATATATATATGTATATATATATATATATATATATATATATATATATATATATATATATAGGACCAGAAAACAGTCTTGACTTTCTGGTTCTTTTCTCCTCTCCTCCAATGAAAGCAAACACTGTATCTACCCTTTTACCCCTTCTACTTAGCCATACATGGTCTTTATTTATCTTGGGATTCTCCACCCATCTGTCTTACCGTTCCTTGAGCATAACCATTTTGCAGGACTTAATTCCTTATGCTTCATAGTCTGCCAGCTTCTTACCAGAATAGGATCCTGGGTTATGCATTCCATAGGTACTCAAAGGTGACTGGCTGGGATGTGACTGCTGTTCCAATTAAATAATCCCTGAAGTTGCTATGCAACACGGCCCTTGGCCACTGGTACTCATTCTATTCAGTGACATGGAAACATGAAAGGGGAGGTATGTGTATTCTACGGGTGTCAATTTTCTGAAAAAGTGAGTCCTTCACTAGGACCTTGGGCTTTAGTCAAAAGAAAGCTATTTTATGCTGGAGTGGTTTATTAGATGTGGGAGTTTATGCTTTTAGGTACAGGCCTGAAGGTATTCAGGGGTTTATAGAACCTATTTTGCTTTAATGTGTTTTGTTCTGGGTTTCCATTGTAACAATTAGAATGCTTTTGGCTGCAAGTAAGGGAAAACCAAACTTCAAATGGCTTGAAAATAAAGAAACTGTATAACCTCATTAAACAAATCTGGAGGTGGTTGACCCCAGGAGGATTTATTTGGGGGTTAGAAGGCATTATCAAGGATCCAAGATCTATTTTTCTGCTTTTCTGTCCTCAGCAAAGCAAGGTGGCTCGCACAGCTTGTTTGTGGGAGGGTCAGGGCTGTCCCCACATTCACCTGATTCTGAAGCCCATCCACTGAACCACCAGACGTCAATGCCTCCAAAGAAAGATACAGCTACAGGCTAAAGTCATCAAGAAACATTATAGGAAGGAATGGGACTTGAGTCTGACCTTGAAGGGCAAACAAGAGTTGAACAGGCAGAAAGTAACAGATAAGACATATTAAGATGTGGGAAAGCATGCACAAAAGTCCAGAGGTGAAAATTACCTTAACACAAGAGGGCAGGGGAACAGGAAGGTAGGTCTACCTGACTGATGGGAAGAAGTGAGAAATGAGTGAAAGTGAGGGCAGATTGTGACTGGCCTTGAAATCAGCTGGGGACGGGAGGAGGTGAAGGGAGAATGTGAAGATGTCGTAATAGGCAAATGGGAGACTATTTGGGCATGGACGTGATATCAAAAGTCATAGTTAGGACAGTGGTTCTCAACCAGGATGACTTTGCCCTCCAGGGGACATGTGGCAATGTCTAGATACATTTTTTGTTATCAAAACTGGGGAAGGTGCTACTGGCATCTAGTAGGTAGAGGACAGGGATGCTGCTAAACATCATACAATGCAAAGGACAGCCCCCCACAACAAAGAATTACCCACCCCAAATGTCAGTAGTGCTGTAGTTGAGCAACCTTGGTTTTGCAAGGTAGTCTGGCAGTAGCTGTCCAGATGGAACAGAGGGAAGAGGATGGAAGCAAAGAGCTGGGGGAAGATTCTCGTTCAAGGAGATAGGATTAAGACCAAGGTCGGAGGTGGCAGGGGATGAACAGGAGACAGAAAACCCTCCAAGTAGTCCAAAAGAAAAAGATGCAATTTGTAATCCCTCTTAAAGGCAATCTTCTACAAAATGTGGGAAAACTAAGCTTAAAACTTTTTTCTTTTACATCATCTAAGGGCACCTTATTTTATGATAAAAGATTGTAAATGATGTACAACTTCAAGAAAATTGCCACCATGAGGGTAGGGCACAGAGCTTTAACTATAGCAGTAACATTCTCATTCTTTTTTTAAAGCAAAATCTGAAGCAAATTTGGCAAAACGTTAACATCTGTTAAATTGGGATGGTGGGTACAGGAATATCTGTTATATTATTTTCTGTGCCTTATGTATACTTGAAATTTTTCATGATTAACGAAAAACAGGGTGGGGGAAGAAAGAAAAAGAATGTCTTGGAGTGGTTGTGATAGCTTTCATTAGAATTTTTATTGGTATTTATTGAAAAATGTCATTTTTCAATTACAGAAGTTATATGTGAATATGTGTAAAAACTGTCCAACGATACAAGAAATATAATAAGAATTAGAAATCCCTTTCTCCTTGTTAACTACACTAAATGTTAATGTGTATACATCCAGATCTTTATCTATGCATTTGTAGAAAGGAAGAGAGGGAGGGAGGAAGTGGTTGAGGAAGAGGGATTTGTGGTATCTAGATATAGATATAGATCCATAGATCTATCCTTTCCATCTATCTTATGTGGAACTACATCACTCATGTAACATGCTTTTCTTATTAACACATCTAAGAGGGCTGCCTTTCCATGTCAATTCATAAAGATCTATCTCTCTCCTTTTTTAACCTCTCCATAATATTCCACAGTATGGATGTACCATAATTTGTTTACTGAGATTGCTGTATATTTAAGTTGATTCCAGTGTTTTGTCATTTTAAAGAATGCTGGAACCTACAACTTTGTGTTCCTTTGTAAGAATTTCTGTAGGGGAGATTCCTAGAAATAGAACTTCTGGGTCAAAGTGTATGCATATTTCTAATTTTGATATACAGCAAGGTTATACCCCTAAAGCAGAGTGTGAGCTATCCATTTCCCTGAACTGTCACTGATGAAATCAACCTTTAAAAGTTTTGCTGTATTTATCAAAACTACATCTATGGATCTACTCCTCAGATGTACTCACACATAAGTGAAGCGATGAATGTCCAGAGCAGTGTTCATGGAAAAATACAGAAAAAAATCTTTCCACCAGCAGGGAAACATTTAAATAGACTGTGGTATATCTGCATAACGAAATTCTACACACTATATAAAAGATAATGAGGGAGCTCTCTAGGTACTCATAGGGAAAGCTCTTGAAGGAACAAAGTAAGGTAAAGAGCAGTTTATACGGGGCCTGATCATTGTGCATAAGGTGGCAGTGGTAAATGTACATATTTTCCTGTATGTACATTAACGATCTCTGAAAAATTACACGAGATACTGATAACATTGGTCATGTTGGGGAAAAAGTGAAACTAGAGATTGAGGAGAAACAGATGGAATGGGAACTTTCCCTGGGCATTTCTACACCCTTTTTCATTTTTATCTTTGAACTCTTTAAATGTATTACCTACTCAAATAATTTATATAATTTGAATTAAAATTTTAAAATTTACCAAATGATACGTTAAAAGTGCTCTTGGTGCTCCTGGCAGTGCAGTTAGGCTGGTAATATCGAGCTTATTTTTACCCTTATTAACCATTAATATTTACTTTCCTGTGAACCTCCTGCTTACAGCTCTTTCACGTTTTGCTGTTGACTTTTTTTCCCCAATTGTTTTGTAGTTTCAAGTATATCAAGGACTTTATTTTTATTTATTTATTTATTTATTTTTTGCGGTACACGGGCCTCTCACTGTTGTGACCTCTCCCGTTTCGGAGCACAGGCTCCGGACGCGCAGGCTCAGCGGCCATGGCTCATGGGCCCAGCCGCTCCGCGGCATGTGGGATCCTCCCGGACCGAGACACGAACCTGTGTCCCCTGCATCGGCAGGCGGACTCTCAACCACTGCGCCACCAGGGAAGCCCGAGGACTTTATTTTTACAGTTTTATTGAGATATATTTTTACATACCATAAAATTCACCCACTGTAAGTGTATACTTCAATGATTTTTAGCAAATTTATAAAGTTGTGTTACCATCACCATATAGCCAGGATATTAATCCATTCTTCCAGAGTTCTTTGATGCCTCTTGATTACATAATGCCTTGCAAGCATAAGTAGAGGAAATGTTTTCTCCCAACCTGATGTTTGTCTTTTAGTTTAGACTCTGATATGGACATTTAAAACTTTATCTAGTTAAATTTGAAAACAGGAGGACAGAAGAGACAAAAACAAGAGGCAAACAGTATTCCCTTGCTGGATCTCAAGAAGATTTTTAAAGAGGCCACACTATCCAAGCAGACCATATAAAATATTATTTAACTTGGTCATTAATTTCATTTATAAAAAGTAAATATGAACTGTGGGTGTTTGAGACTATGTAGCACTATTAAAGCAATTAATGTAGTAAAATTTAGTACATGAAAAGAGTTACTTTTGCAAGTTATAAAATATACATACAAGGGTATATGTAACTTATACAGTTTAAGAAGAATAAAATTAAACCCATATTCCTAAACGAGTACCTTGAAGCTACCTGTGAAAAAAAACCTTTTCAATCAGAAGGACAACAACCCGCCCCCACACCTCCAATGCAGGAACCCCCTGGGAAGTGTTGATTCTTCTGCTCAGCGACAGTTCTGAGCCTCCTGTCAATTGCACCAGCCTCAGAATTTCAAAAATGACCAAAACTAACATTACTGACCACTCTTTTTAGTATCAAGCTTCATAGTGAGCACTTTGCAAATGGTGTCTCAATTCTCACGGCAGCTGTAAAGTGGTAGCAGTGTTACTGTGAATTTACAGACGATGAACCCGAAACACAGAGTGAAGTACCCTCTCCAAGGTCACGGAGCTGGGAGGGTGCTAGGGCTTGAACCCACTTGTCTGTTAGTTCAACTTGGTAACCTCTGAATTCTATGCCTCCCAAGACTGCAAATGCTATTAAATTGTTCTGGAAGTTTTTAAATCTCATATTTCTAAGTAACTTTCTTTACTCAGGTGTACATGTACACCATTTCTCAGCAATCAGCACTGTGTGTGTGTGTGTGTGTGTGTGTGTGTTTTCTCTTTCTACTGTCTCCATAATAAATGTTTTCAGGTTGTCTAAATAACTCTGCCTTGGTCTGTCCTGTTCTGTTTTTTAGATCTTCCTATATCCAAATGCTTTTTCAAAGCTGCTTTTACCTTTGGGGCCCAGCTGGAATTTTTTTAATATTTTAAAACGATGGGCAAATGATAAAAGTTTCATCTGCTGCCCAACTTTCTCTCCCTGTGGAGTCACAGGAAGATATTTAGACAGCTTTCCTACAGGCAGGTAAATATAGATAAAATCTCTTTGTACACATACCATTTTGATAATGATCATTTCCTGCCTGAATTTTCATCTTTAAAATGCTAAAGGGAGCTAGAAAACAGTTCCATTCAATAAACAATGTTTGCATAGTTCTCCTTGTTAAGACTCCTCTGGAAATAAGTCTAAGCCTAAATTGAATTTAAAAAGCAACTTCCACTTAAAGAGATCAGTTTCTAAGAGCAGCCAAAATTTCAAGAGTCGTGTGAAAGAGTGCCGAAAACACCATCTTTCCCTGAACCCAGAGTTTGTCTATTTTCTGAGCTATTCATCTGTTCTGAATAATTTCTTCTGGTCTGTGTACTTTACTGCTACAGCAGTTAAAGAAGTGATAGAGTTCATTTGAACTGGGCAGTGTGAGCATCAATGGGCAGCTTGTATCAAGTCTAGAGGGTAAAAATGAGTAGATTCAGATTCACTGGTAATTTACCTTAACTCCAGATTCCCCTTTTACATAGGGTTGCCAGATAAAATGTATGCCTGCAGCTATTGCAGGGAGTTATGTTGTTTTATTTAAATATTCACAAAGCAATCAATAGCTGAAGCACTCATTGATCTTTTAGAGTAGAAACTTTCCCCAAAGCATGCATAAACATGTTAACACTCTAGTTTAAAGAATAATTTTCAAAGAAATCCATCAATTTACACCCTGAGGCAAAAATGGCTATTATTTGAGCTGTTCTATATACGTGTTATCAAACCCAGAGCAGGTGTTATTATCCTTAGCTTAGAGATGAGGACATAGTCCCAGGGAGAGAGGCTGTGGTGCCCAAAGTCACACAGCTGATGAATAGCCGCTGAACCATGGTTATTTGGCACCAATTCCTGGGCTGTTTTTGCACTCACCAGGTTTATTAACCTTTTTCCAGGTTCAGCAGACTTCTCAGAATTCACAACTTTGTGTTCATTTAGGTCTTCATCTTTCTATTAAGGAACCAGACTCCCTCAATAATTTCATTTCAGGCCATTTGCCATTAAGGTAACAAATGATGCTCCTTCAGGATGGAACTATGCTGATGTATTTACTAATCACTCCCCTGGCTTGCAGACCTTGGCTGTGTTCAGTCTCTAGTCACAGAAGAAGTACTTCTGATCTTGCATTATAGTTTATAGAACAAGGAGGATAATTATGTAGTATATGTGCTATCCCCTGCCTCTATCAGCCAAGGAAGACATTGATAATCTATTACGTGTGGTAGTTTCTCTACAGGATTCAGGGTTGGCCTCAGAATCCTCTCCATCTGCCACTCCAGGCAAACCAGTCAATTAAAATTGGCAAGTGAGATGAAATTCATTTGCCATCGCCAATATAAGAAAACCTTCCTTAAGTTTATTACATGCAGAAACTTTTGTTACTTAATAAAATGTTTGAAATACCAAAAAATTATCCCAAAATAGTAACTTCCAAGTATACACATCTGGAATTCAAACTGTCTTATCTAAGTCAAAATATAACTCATAATAAAGAAGAATTTGTAATTAAGTCAGAGCACTGGCCAAATAAGCATTGATTTTGACTTTAAATATAATCATAGAAGCACCTGGTGCTACTTGTCTTCTTTTATTGAGCCTTAGGTCTCTGGTATATCAAATGCAATTTTGAATCAACCAATCAAAGGATCTGTAAAAATAATCTGATTAGAAGTCTAGAGGGATTAAAATTTCTCTTCTCTTTCTCTAAGAATCTTTTTTGTGTTTACTCATTCATGTAACAAATATTTACCGAGTGTCAACTCTACCCGCTGGTGCTCAGTGCTGGGGATGCCAACAAGACCATGTTAGAGCAGATCTCTGTCCTGCCAGAGTTGTGCTCCCCGGGGAGCAGCCCCACCTGTGGGCAGTTCAGTAAGGGACCAAGGGAGAAGGAGGCTTACAAATCTCTAGTCTTGCTTGTTATAGATACTGCTCCAAATATCTCCAAAAGCTTCCTGATGCTTCTTTTTGAACCCCATGGAGCATTTAACAGCCAATTTAATATATCTCCAGAAAAAACAAAACACAACCCTAAACACAAATATGGTCTGTCAAATACTGGGAAAATCTGCTTTGTTTCATGGAGGGCACAGTGTCATTCCTTGAAAGAATTATGCATCACAAATTGAGGGCAACAGACCCATATCCAAATGTTTGGAGAATCCTTCTCTAATTTCTCCATTTTATTTTAAAGAGAGAGAAATGAAATTAGGAGAAATGGGCAAATATGTTAAATGTAGGATGAAGTTAGAGAAATAAGTACTGTATGTTAATTCCCTAATGTGAAATGTGAATTCTTCTTTTGGACTCTCCAGTGAATTTTGGCATAGTTTTATGCCTTGGATATTTGAAATATTTGAATCCTCAAACTATAAGTTTTCTTCTAAATTAACATAGCACTAGAATGTGGTCCTCATTAGAGTGCATACTCCACGAGGGCAGGGATTGTCCCCATCCCCATCCCCAGCACCCAGCACAGAGTAGACACTTGATGACTAATTAAGGAATGAATAAGTGAATAAGCAAAAAACTGATCTTGAGACTAGGGAATTACAATGAATAGATTCTAGTTTCTATATTTATTATGTCCATTTTACCTTTGTATCTGATTTAAAATTGCATTGCTCCAGTGCTATCTCTAATACATCGTGTGCACAACCATTTCTCTGGACATTCCTGAGCCTAGGAAGTTTTCTTTCCTACATACTCTAGTGCTTCAATCTGGTGGGAAAAAAAAAAAACTTACCTGCAGCTCTGAGGGTGCTATTACTCTGAAAATAAATTTCAACATATTAGTTTTACATTTCAGACCTACAATAGATAAAGGACTGAGTTTACAAAAGGTAGTCTAATCTAGAAGAACATGATGGAACAGCATATTTTGACCAAACCCTGGGTTCCAGCCCTAAAGGCAGATGGATTCTGGCTACCCCTCTCCCAACACACTGATTCTTAGAGCAAAAGCTGCTGAGGAGGGAATTGTACCTAACTTCCAGGCCTGCTCATCCCTTTGCACTCATAGCCACCTGGGAAGAAAGGGACCATGTGGATATCTGGTGTCTTGCCTGGTGAGTATTCTTGCTCTGTTAGGTAACAGCACACTGACTTTCCTTTGAATTTGCAGAACCCATTGAAAGCAGTCTCAGTAGAGTGTCAATTACAGCCCCACCTAGCTCAGACACAGTTGTGATTCAAACATGACCAATTAGATGATCTATTTAGAATCTGAATCATGAACTGAAAAACACAAGGACAGAAAAAAGTTGAAGTGTAATCATTCCAATAGCACCCCCTCACATTCACTTGTTCCTGATGCCGAGATTTCAGGACCTGTCTAGATATCTGTCTTTCAAACTATCTATCTTTCCATTAAATCCTAGTTTGTTTTTGGTTTGTATTTTGCTTAGATTAGCCAGAATTGCTTGCTTTGTTGCTTGCAACCAGAAAATCCTGCTTAGGCTGGAACTAAGGCCCCTACTCCTTTGAGTTCAGAGTTGTTGAAACTTACCTGGTAGCCTAGGGTTAAACAGGGCAAGGTAGACCTACTGTGGGCCCAACGGCACAATAAGAAATAGATCAGGTACATATGTAACTGATATAGAGGAATTTCCTTACATGGTAAGGGTGGACATTTCAGAGCTGAAATGGCCCCACTCTGAGTCAAGTGATAAAAGATAGTGAACTCAAAGATTAGGGTTCTTCCCAATGCAGACTTCTCACTCCATGCAAAATGCTAAGATCTTCACTTTTAAGGGGGAATCTCTAGGAGATGAAGGAGACATTGGGAAACTATGTCCACTCACTGGGTCCTACATTTGTGTTCTTTGCACTGAGTACTTGCTGGCTCAGTGGTACAACAAAGACAGGACAATTTTAAACCAAATCTGATCATCCTTCTCTCCAGGATCTAAGTTCAGTCCACTTTTTATGACCTGGCCCAGCTCAGAGATGGTCCTAATCAAGGCAACAGGGATGAAAATATGGGACAATGAGGTCCTAAGGAGGAAATATAATGAAGATGGGAAGAGACATGTGTGCTGACCTCTGCACCAGGAATTAGGTGGAAGGAAGTCTTCAATATAGGTCCAAAATGCAGCCAAAACCAGAACCTGCCCCATGCATTCATCTTTACTTGTGGTGGATTAGAGGTACGAGAGGATCTAGAAAGCTATAACCCTGGGACCCAACAATCCAGCAAAGAGCACTGCTCCCTAAATGTAACTCAGAGGGAAAGCATGACCTCCCTGTAGGAGCCTTTGAGGCCTAGGTTGGGGTCTGCAGGAGCAGCAGCTGCAACAACAACAAAAGCCAATAGGGCCAGGAGCTCAGCTCAAGCCACATCTCTTCCAGCTGCAGATAGATATACCAAATTTTGGTTTGGTGGCAGAAGCATGAATAAGAGTGTCATAAAGAGCAAGTGCATGTGGCCATTTGGGTGTATCTTTTCAACTGCACAGCTTTCATTAGAAGATGATGCCAGGCCTCTGGCTCTGAAAGGAGCAGCAACTTCTGGAGCAAACAGCATCCTGGGCAGTGGCATGGGAGTCCTCAAGCCTCCAAGGGGCACACCTGAATTCCACACATGAATGTGAGAGCCCTCAGAACCAACCCTGGAGAGCTTGGAGCTACTAGGAGAAGAAATTTGAGACAGAGGAAAAGGAATAATAAGAGATGTGAAAGGAAGATGATCAGTTTGTTTGATGACCTCCGAGGAAGATCTTTTGAGATCCCTCAAGCCCTGATTTGCTGGTGGCTGTCCATATTTTTTAACATGTAAAACCAGTCATGTCTCTGCTTGCCCTGCTCATGTCACATGAAATAAAAATCCAAGGGACTATCAGTTGCTATGTGGTCTAGACCCAGTGCATGATGAAAACTAAAATACGGTTTTCTTTATGTTATCACATAACCAACAGTTAAGCAATAAAAATTTGCCAGGCTTTAAATGCAGTTGTGGTTTAGAGAGAGGCTGAGTTTATAAGTGAATCTGAGGGTGTCAGGTTTAAGACTGGTCTGAGAAGAAAGGAGTGGGGTTGAAGTCACCCAGTGCCTGCTGGAAGCATTTGTGCATCATTCAACCATTCCAGACCTCATCCCAGGAACTGGCTAAGATGAGGCGAGTCCTACCCACAGATCAAACCAGTGAGGGCTGGCTGCCTTGAGAGCGCTGTGGGAAGACCAGGGCACGTGGTAAATAGCCTACACAATTGCCAATACTATTCCCTGGTTTTTGAACAATCAAAATGTGAGTAAAAAAAGAAATTTAAAAGCAAAGGTCAGGTTTTCCAACTAAAAAAGATAGCATAGCAGAATTTTTTTTAATGTTTAATTGAGAAATAAGAAAAAATAAGAGTTTTAAACCTGGTTTAGTTACTAACAAAAGGTGAGTCACTTCCCTTCTCTGCACTGTTTCCACACCTGTAAAGTAGGGAGTTTGAACTCAATGGTAAACAAAATGCCTTCTGCTTCTCTAGTGGAGTAGAGGGTTTGTGGCATGTGATTCCACTGTTTAGGTTCTTATTACACTTTATAGTCAATAACATGATTGTTTAATCGGCTGTCCTCCCACAAGACTGTCAGTTTCTCCAGAGCAGGCACCAAGCCGCTCTTGTCCACCACAAGGGTCTATTGAGACCCTAGCAGCCTGTAGTGCTTGATAAATATCTGTTGGAGGAATGAATACCAAATGCCAGCTCCAAATGCCTCTAAGAGGAAGTTCTTAGAGCTTACAAAAAGGTGACTAGAGCCCTTAGTCAACTTAGGAAAAGGTGAGTTGGTATAAATCTTTAAAAAGTGGGCCAAAATTACTCCTTTCATTTTGCTTCTTTAAGTTTTTATAAAAGCCCAATGATGTATATAAGTGGCAACATCCAAAAATATTTCCCACCCCTCTGATATGGATACCACTACCATCCTGTCTTATGACTTCCATAAAAACCAAAATTGGAAACTGCATCCCAAGTCAGCTATCTCACCTGTGCATCAAAGAACGTTACATATTTAAAAAGTGAGAAGACAACCTATAGAATAGGATAAAATATTTGAAAATCATATGTCTAAAAAAGGTTTAATAT